>NC_083471.1:24387961-24545461 GCF_030014155.1 Tachysurus vachellii | reverse complement strand
CCTTTAACTGTAGCTCCGGCTAATTTAAGTTCTATATCGACGCGTGTGTTCTAACACGATATCGTTTCTGCGGTCACCGTCACTTCGCGGCGACCCGTATCTCGTACGACGTGACGTAAACGAAGCCTAACGATAAACGGATTTAAGATCTCTGTTTTAAGGATTTCATTCATTTCGTGACTTTCTTTAAGGAGAAGTTTACTTAATTTATTTATGCGAGGAGTCTCCGGTGTCAGTGCTTAAACAGTCATAGACATAAAACATTCATAAAAAATAAAGGAGGGGAGATGATAGACCACGCTAACGGGAATGTTTTTCAGACGCGACTTTTCTAATGATTCCCATTAGAGTGTGATATCCAGAGTAGGAGGGTTTCAGTGGGTTTATATGAAATTATTGTTAAAACCAGCAACTGATCAGGACAAGGTCATACGTATATCTGAAATAGTTCTCCTTCAGTAGCTTCCTTCCTCTTTGTCACTTACATGGTTCATGTTCAGGAGTAAACTCATCCTGTTTCGTGGTTTAACTCCTACTTTCGCTTGCAGCGAGAGACGCTGTTACGGCAGCTGGAGACCAACCAACTGGACATTGATGCCACACTGGAGGAGCTGACGGTTCAGCAGGAGACAGAGGATCAAAATTACGAAATGTAAGTAGGCTTCCTGTATGATCTCTATCATCTAACACACCTGAATAAGATTAAACATCGAGGTCATGATGTGCATGTGCATCAGAGGAGTAGAATATCTAGCAGATTATCTAGCATTTGGATCCGATGTGTAAATAACGCGCGTCTAGTCGAAGCGATTTTCTTAGTTCTATAAGCGCTGCACACCGACGGGAGAGTCCGTACAGCAGCGAAGGAGAAATACGGAGATTAGAGGAAAGGGTCGAGTAAAGACGTTTGTGTTGATTCTCCTTCCACATTTTGGTGGATTGAGGAGACTCTAAAAGTTTGTTTGTGCTAAAGCAGAGCTGTCAGGAATCAATATAGATTCCCCTTTAGGGGATGTGGTAGCTCAGCGGGTAAGGTGTTGGCCTGCTGATTGGAAGATAGTGAGTCGGAATCCCAGGGCCACTCCTGGGCCCCTGAGTAAAGGCCCCTAACCCTTAATTCATCAGCTGTATAAATGAGATAAATGTACGTGGATAAGGGCATCTTTCAAATGCTATAAATATAAATATAGGTTTTAATGGCCAAAATGGAGTTATGCTTTTTCTTAATTACAGTCTTGTGAAAAAAAAAAAAGTATAGAAATAAATAAATAAACAAACAATGGGTGGGGTGGGGTGGTAGCTTAGTTGCTGAGGTGTTGGACTTCCGATCGGAAGGTTGTGAGCTTGAATCACACGTCCACCAAGCTGCCACCGACCGCTGGGCCCCTGAGCAAGTCCCTTAACCCTCAATCGCTCAGTTGTATAAAAATGTAAGTGACTCTGGATAAGGATGATAAATAAGGATTTATGCCGTAAATGTAAAAAAAATTGTCGAAATAGACAAATAAGTGGTCCATTAACTACTGACAGAATGTGTATGTGATATTTGATTCCTTATTATCAAGATAAGTAACAGAGGTGAGGGGGTTAGGGTTAGAGTACTTCCATAATCAACAATAAACTCCTTAGATTAACGGATACACATTTAGACATTTTAAGTTTAGTCGGATCAGATCACACTGATGCATCACTAATTCTGGTGCTCATGTTTTTGCAGATTTTTAGAGATGATGGAAGCGCGTGCTAAAGGCTACAGATCTCCCACCGACGCTAACGGTCAGAGCCCCTCGTCAGGCTCACAGTCCCCTGTGGTCCCAGCCGGTGCCAGCTCTACAGGCAGCTCCAGCCCCGGCACTCCACAGCAACCCCCCATCATCGGGCAGAACCCGCAGTTACCCTCCACCTCACCGCCTGTGGATGCTCAGATACCCGTCTCTCTTCCTCCAGCTTTCGTTCCGTCTCCGTCTCCCGCTCAGCAGCTGCAGAAACGCAGTTTCATCTCCAGGCTGTTTGGCTCCACTGCCGCCCCTGAGACACCCACTTCTGTCCTCGGTCAGTGTGTCTATCTTACACACATACACACACACACACACACACTTTCTTCACAGTTTCCTATTTCTACAGTTCCCATGAGACTCAATGCTCCAAGAAATAGAATAATTCAAAGGATTAGGACTCGTGAACATCATGAGTGGAGAATCACATGACTTTCTGTGGGTGTGGGAACTTTGTAACCTCCTCAGCATCAGCAGGACCTTGACAAAGATAACACTGTTTTTTTGGGGTTTTTTTTTTTCAGAAAAACACTGAATAAGTAGCTGTATATTTAAATCTTTTTAAATCTCCATCTGAGGTTCATCTCTCTTGTGTCGAATTCTTTGAGGATTCTACAAACTGGATGGATGGATGGATGGTAGATTGAGTAAAATGATCATTGTACAGATTTAGTGTCTTATCGATCTTTATATCACTTACGTAATTCTAAGTTTGTTCGGTTTCTTTGTTTAGAGACGGAGCCTGCAGCGTCCCGGACCCCGGTCACGGTGCAGTGTGTGGACGACTTTGTGCCAGACGAAGGACTGGATAAGAGTTTCTTAGAAGACAGCGTCGCCTCCAGCGCCAAACAGGGCATGAACACCGGGCCCCAGCCGACCGCGATAGACAGCGACAGGTACGGCACGCGCGCTCTGTCTCTGTAGGATTTAGGATAAAGGCAAATCTGACAACAACCCCTTGGTGAATTTATTTGTCCATCTAAGTAGTGTGAAGCTAATAAACAAAAATCCCCACTTATTAGCCTCATTCACCTCGGATGGGATTAAATCCATTATTATTTTTAATCAGGTTGAAATGTGGCATGATGGTTTCACAAGATACTAAAAAAAAAAAAAATCCTCATGAATGCTGATTTGGTCAAATCTGATCGATCGATCGATCCATTGATGATTCGTGTGGTACAATCAGTACACGCCGAACGCCGGGACTGGGGCTGTATCTCAGGTGTCCTCTGTAAGACCTGGCACTAATCTGGATCCAAGACACGAGGAGCTTTCATTTCAGTGTAACTCCAGAAGCTGCCGTGTTTAGAATAAACAGCTTTTTAGGCAGTTAATTGTGTACATGTTAAGTGTTTAGCATGACATCGTTGTCCAGAGTGTTGAGGCTTACACACTTGCGTTAACACTAAAATCAAGTCGTTGATCAGAACGTTAGAGGTTTAAGACCCAGCAGAGACAAACTGCCACCGTTGGGCCCTTGAGTGAGGCCCAGACTGCCACTACTGGGCCCTTGAGCATGGCCCTTAGTCATCGGAGTGTTTGAGGGTTAAAGCGCTTGCTTGAGGGCCCAATGGTGGCAGTTTGGTGGGTCTGGTTGGTTCTGGGATTTGAACTCACAACCTTCTGATTCTTCCCCAAAGAATATTACTGTGAAACATCTGCTACTGCTACATTTACAGCATTTAGCAGATGCCTTTATCTCGTTTACTCAACTCGTTGAAGTTGAGGGTTAAGGCACTTGCTCAAGGGCACAGAATTGGAACATTTTGATCAGTAGTCCAACGTTTTAACCACCAAGCTCCCATTTTCCACTTTTTATGTAATGGTTCTTGTCTGTTGCCAGAAGAGTCTTTGCTCCATGTCAGGACTAAAATCTTCACACAATCCGCACTTCAACCACCGTCTCTTTTTATTTCTTCTGTCAGTGATGGAGAAGGAAGAGGAGGGAACCCCATGGTGGCAGGGTTTCAGGACGATCTGGACCCCGACGATGCTGCGCCCATGCAGCAGCCCACATCCTCGGTCCCGAGTAAAGATCTAAACATCACCTTATCCAGCGACGAGGAAGAGACTGCAGCCAAACCTGTCGTGTTTAAAGATGAAGATCTGGATATCCAGCTGGAAAGCCACCTGTAAGTTTTATCAAACGAGGCTTCACTTTTCTTCACTAATCCTGAAAGGTGCGTTAACTTTCACACTCTGTCTCTCTGCTCCTGCAGGGACGACTTCAGCTCTCTGGCGCTGGAGGAAAAACCCAAACTCGTGAAGTCCCTGCCTTCAGAGCCTTCGATCCTCACGCCGACTCCTGCGCACGTCTCACAAAATCCACACACACACTCGCCTTCCAAGGGGGGGAAAGCGAAAGGGCCTCTTCCTCAGGGTGGCGACTCCTCCGATACGGATCCCGAGGCTCCAGTGGCTCAGCAGATGCTGTCCTTCGTCATGGACGACCCCGATTTCGAGAGCGAAGAGGAGCATGTGCAGAAAGACAAAAAGGTAAGAGACAACCTTCGGAATCACTTTTAAAGCCGGGTTTATGTTTTCCGCATCATGACGGAAATAAGCGGCGTGGAGTCATGTGACTTGTCATGAGACGTTATGAGTTCACACCTGAGCTGAGGATCTTAAATTCTCATTTCTTACCTTTCTTTCTCCGTAGGACGCCGTCCGTATCAGGTCCGACCTTCCCGACCTCTCGGACGACGAACTCGTCCCTGTCGAGCCGCTTAAATCCACCGGACTCTCCTTCAAACCCAAGAACGAAAGCGACCTTTTCGGCCTGGGCTTCGAGGAGAAAAGCGTTAAGAGCAAAGAGAGCAGCGACGAACAAGACGGTGAGTCCTTCCTCTAGCACTACATTCTCTTTTTTGTTTTTTAAATTTCTATCTCGTATCAAGTGGAAACTGCAAAAATAGTTAGTTCTTGTCTGTTGTTTTTTTTTTTATTCTTTTTTTTTTTTTTTTTTTTTGCAGAAAAAGAAAGCAAACACTCCACAAAAGAAAAGAAGAAAAAGAAGAAGAAGAGTAAAGAGGTGAAAAGAATCATATGTCTGTGTTGTTTTTATGCGTCAGATTGTGGATATAAATAGTAACTGATTTTTTTTATTTTACATTTTTTTTATTTATTCGTTTTTTTTATTAAAAAAAAAGAAAGGAACAAACGGATTCATGCATTTTTAGATATATATCATATGAAGGTTATGAGTTTGGGGGCCAATTGTTTGGTGGTGGAATTGCATCTGTGATCGTTGTGAAAAATTCTCCTGTTGCTCTTCTCGTCGACGATTGATGGAACGGGGGCCAATCAGGGGCCCATCAGATTTCAGCAGAGGCCAGGGCCCCTGTGGCCCCGCCTCTAGAACCGTCCCTGATAATAATTGATCTAGATTGTATATTAACTGAATTAATTATACATTTGCACTAATGTTTATTTATTTATTTTAATTTTTATTTCTTTATTTACTTTTACATTTTTTTTTCTAAATTTTATTTATTTATTTTTAATGTCATTTTAGTTATTTATTCACTTTAAACCCTAGGTTATCATCGTTCTCATTTTAAATCCTGGGTAGAGGAACGTTTCACACTTGCAACATAACCCAGGATTCTGAGTGTTTGTGTTTGGATTCAAAAATCATACATATTGATTTCATATCGTTTCATTTTAGCGCATTTTCATTGGTCAGAAATGATAAAATGGCTGTTTTTAGTATCAGTAGATTTTTACAATTTTTTTATTTGAACCTAAATTTAAATGTCAAACCTGTCTAAAGAAACATCGACAATAGAGTCCCTTTATGTTCTTGAGGTTTGTATGACCTTGTTGTTCACGTCCTCCTTCGCAGGATGAGGAGAAAAGCGTCAAGAAGAAGAAACACAAGAAGAAGGAGCGTGAGGAGCCAGAAGGAGCCGGAGACGAGAAAGAGAAGAAAAAGAAAAAGTCCCGGAGCAGGAAAGCAGGAGATCTGGATGATCTGGAGGCCTTCCTGGCTGGAGGAGCAGCATCAGAAAAGAGAGAGGAAGGCGACTATGAGGAGCTCTAGAGGATGAAGCGCGGCAGATTTATTGTTTTTTCTTTTTCTTTTTTTTTTTAAAACCTGCACTTCTGGTCTCGACATGTCATCAGCATATCAGCAGCGCAGTTCTAACCTGGTCTGGTGTGTGGTGTGTGTTAAACAGTGAGATGATGTTAAAAGCCACTCTCAGGCACTCGTGTATCATTTCCACCACGGAGGAGGGAAGAGAGCAGACTCCCGTAACTCCGGCTGCAATAAGTGGAGAAGCCGTCGAGATCTCCTGCATCCTGCATAGAACTTTTTTCCAGGGTGAAGAATCGACTGGCTACTTGCTTTCTACTGTATCTGCCTTTTTCTTTTTTCTTTTTTTTTCCACTTCCACTCCAGAAGTGAATCATTCGCCATTGATTTAGTAGCTGTTTTTTGTAGGCATGTGCTGATAACACAGGGGTTTAGGTTCAAAATTATGCAAACTCGTGTATGTTGTAATTCCGAGAGCTTCGCTTTGGCTTAGTTCCTCACAAATTCAAAATAATGCTTTCAATGAAAATAGAAATTAACGTTATTTACCGCATTAGCTAACGATCAAACCTTTAGCCAGAACGAACCAGAAATCATACAAAACCAACCAGGAAGGAAGGAATGAAAAGCTTAAAGCATGGCGTTCTAGGAACATCAATGCACTGATTTAGATTTAAAAGTAAAGCGGACTTAACATCGAGTCCTGAGGTACACCTGCTGTTTTCTACACACGTTCTACAGACATTTCTGTTAAGTGTTGCATTGTGGCACGACAAATTACAGCGTAATACTAAGTCATACTGCGGTTAAGCTTACGGTAAATTTCCAACCTCTGATTAGGACAAATTTATGAAAACATCATCTCGGTTTGAAAATTCTCAGCAAGTGACGTCAAATTGAAACGGCTCCTCGGGGCATCAGCTTTAAAAGACTGTTAACTTTAACACCTTAACTTTAACTATTAACACCATAATTTTCCTGGTTTGAGTGGGTAACGTTGCTATGTCGCTAACATAGACAACCATCAAAGCATCCATGTTTTCTCTTTCTTTTATGTTATATTGAATGCGTCGTTACTACGTGCTTGAATATCAAACATGCAAAGCATTTTCCAAAAATTACACGGAAATTTTTTAGTTTTTTTTATTTTTTTTTTTATTTAATTCGTTAAATCCTGACTAGCGACGACAACATTATGAAAATATCAGGAGCTAAAGAGTAATATCGGCACGTGCCTACTCAGTCATAAACGCATGACTCTTCCAGTCGGTGTTCATGCATGGCTTAGCGTTCTTTACTTACATTTAGTTTTGGTGTATAATGTACGTGACGTGTGCTGTGTACTGTACTTTGTGCCTGTGTATTTTGTTTCTCCATTTTCCAAAAAGACGTTCTCGTAGATTTCATTTGGAATGATACGGATTTGCGAGGAATTATTATTATAATTTTTTTTTTTAAACACGATTCTCTGCTACTGGTTACTGCTACAAATATCGGAAACCTAAACCTGTTTTATAGGAATAGTTCAGCCAAAAATGCTAACAGTGTACAAGAAATAAAACACCTTTACTACGGATCATCGCTAGTCGATCAGCCAGGAGAAAATTAGCTTAAATTCTTTAGATTTGCGCTGTCCTGACTAATCGCACACAAAGTAACTCATATCACAGCTAATAAATAATTAATAAACGGATTGCCATCAAGATACGACAACTAGCTACAAATATATTTCGATTTTATTTTAGTAATCGTGTGACGCCGTAGCTCGAAGTAGCTTCTCTTATTTGTTATCAATGTTGCAAAACTAAAGAAATTAAATATCTTCAGACGTTTTTGGCTGAACTATGTTCAGAATTTGCTCGGCTCTCAGGTCGGTCAGACATCCGGGCCACGGTCAAGTCAACTGCACTACCTGTATATAAATATGTTTTTAGTCGCTAACGGGCGAGTCTAACGGGAATTCTTCGTACTACCAAACACCATAACAAACAAGTCAGAAAGGATACGAGACGTTAAATAGTTCCATCCTTTGGTGAGACATCAAACTTAGAGACATTTTTCTCCTTCAGCTCAGTCGTAGTCGATCAGCCGACATGCGTTTTGTTTTGCTAACGGATTTATTTCCTATTTCTTAATTTACATCGTTGCGTTTAAACATTTTTCCTCCACAGTGAAGTTTTGTTTATATGTTTAAAAGATGAAAATAATGCTGAATCGTCATGGTTACAATTGTGGAATTACAATTTTTTAGTGTTAAGCTGCACTGCTAGTCAGCCTGAGCTACTGAAATCTTTTGCTACACAGAATGCGAGCGGTGTTTAAAGATTTACTCCGTCACCTGTGCGTTAATTCGTGACACCTGATACTAAGTCGGTCAACAGCGTAAAGTGGATTCGTTTGATTTAGAATCGCAGGTCGATTGTACATTTATATGTAATTTGAAGGTTTATCATTCCAGTTTGTTCTTCACGCATTGTTCACACACTCCCCGTCTTTCTGTATACTGGGATGATTAAAGATCACTTCTGCTAGATGGCACTAGAGTTCAAAATCCAACTTAAATTCTAACATTTATACCCTCCGACCGACTCTGTTTATTTTTCCATCTCTCCTCCGTCGCCATGAACCGTGTCTTCAATCCGAATCTCTCGACTTACCGTTCAAAAGCGTTTGCTACCCGGTTTGATAAAGCAGGAAACAAAACGCGTGGACGCGTGTCGGCTGATCCGCTAGATTCGAGTGGATTTAAAGGGGTTTGTTTTTCTTATACCGTTAAACCTCTTGCCCTCCGTAGCTGCTTCAGAGAAGGTCTGAAAATGACCGCTGTGGATTAAATCATCACGTAGGTAGGAAAGAAGTGTGAGATCTTTCAGAAACACTGCAGTTCCAAAGACATTTCCATTTCAGATTTGATGTGGTGATGTGAGTTTTGCTTTTTCTGATTCTCAGAAACATTCTGCATCACTGAGGACCAGTGGAAACACTATTATTATTATTATTATTATTATTATTATTATTATTATTATTGTTGTTGTTGTTGTTATTGCTTTACTCCCTTAATGCTTGAGACCAAACCTTGGTAAGTGCAATGAATGTTTCATCTTTTTTTTTTCCTCTCTCTCTCTCTCTCTCTCTCTCTCTCTCTCTCTCTTTCTCTTTCTTTTTCTTTGCAATGTTTTTGTGTTGATTTTTTGGAACACTCCAAGAGACTCGAGAAAGAAAACTGTGCTTCTTCATATTCATACGGCTGTAATTCACCGGGTCCGAGTGTCCGACTCTGCATGGAGCTCAGACTCTCAAGATAATGAATTGAAAACGACAGACACGCACACAGCTTTGGCTTTCGTAAGAAACAGCACTTTTGAACAGACCCACACTCACGACTGGCTTCCTGTCCGACTTCATACGACGTTAAACTGTGTGCGAAAACAAAACACAAATATAGCACGGACTTTCCTCCATCAGCCTTGCTTCCAGTTCCTTTATTTTATTTCGATCCTGCCTTCACACTTCACACACATGCACACACACACACACACAGTGGTGAATGGGTGTACAAACTTTTTAATCCATTAGAAGTTACAAGGCACTGTATCCTATTTTGTCTAAAAGTAGAACAGAGAAAGAAAGGAAAAAAAGAGCGGTGAATTTTATTTTCATTTCTAACAGCTTGGACAACAGATACTGTTTAATTCTTATTTATTTATTTATTTATTTACTTCATTTGAACCTTTACAAGAGTACTGTTACATTTAGTAAAAAAAAACAAAAAACTTACATGTTAGGTAAAAGAAACCTGGGGGGTGATTAGACTTTAGATCAGATTTGGGACATTAATACAGGAACATTTTTTAATGAGCTTTCTGAAAACACTGAGTGTTTCTTCTAAGATATTTGAAGCTTTTGGCTCATTACAAGCTGATAGAGCAGACTGCTCTCTAACTACTCTTTACGGTTAAAGTACGTCACTTTAGATATGAAAGTCTTCTGCTTTTGAAGCTCGTCCTCCTCAAGCCGAGCTTTAGTCGTTCCTCAGATGCTTTTCTGCTCAAAAACTAATTTCTAATCTTCCTGTTGGTTCAAACTCTGATCGTCAAACTGTTTACACCCCCACAGAACTGACACTTGCTGGGTTTTAGTTTTCTGTCTAAACCTGAGAGATTTGTGTGTGAAACTGTCAGGAAATCAACAGTTTACAAAATGCTGAAATACTGAAAAAACCAAGAACAACACCACAGTCAAGTTACTGTGATTACACACAAACACAAACACATATAATTTGTGCGTAAAGCTTTAAATCTAAGTTTAGTATCGGTGTAAATAAATCTTCTCCACAGTGTCTCTCTGGACGCTCGCATATCACTTTACTCCTGAAACGAAAGAACAGATACAAATTCCATTAAACCTCTCAATTTGTGTGTGTGTGTGTGTGTTTGTAATAATCTTACACACTTCTAGGTTATTTATTTTTTTTGGTTCTCTGGTTGAAAAAATTTTGAACTCAAAAGTGTTGATTTTTGAAGTGAAAAGAAACGAACACGTTTCTAGAGCAAACTGTTTTGAAGCAAACACATAAGAGGAGCTTTGTTGGGTCTCAGCACAAGGTTTGAAGAGACGATCTTTGACCTCCTGGATGGAAACACGTCCGGAAAATTAAATACGTTTTTGAGCCTTTGTGTACACCGGGGAGGTGTACAATTTTTATTGATTTGATTTTTTAATTTATATTTTTAGCATTCTACTGTATTAATATCTGCAGATTTTTTATTTTTATTTTTTTTTGTAGTTACTGTGTTTATTTCTTTGGGGCACGGTGGCTTAGTGGTTAGCACGTTCACCTCACACCTACAGGGTTGGGGGTTCGATTCCCACCTCCGCCTTGTGTGTGTGGAGTTTGCATGTTCTCCCCGTGCCTCGGGGGTTTCCTCCGGGTACTCCGGTTTCCTCCCCCCGGTCCAAAGACATGCATGGTAGGTTGATTGGCATCTCTGGAAAATTGTCCGTAGTGTGTGAGTGAATAAGAGTGTGTGTGTGTGCCCTGCGATGGGTTGGCACTCCGTCCAGGGTGTATCCTGCCTTGATGCCCGATGACGCCTGAGATAGGCACAGGCTCCCCGTGACCCGAGGTAGTTCGGATAAGCGGTAGAAAATGAGTGAGTGTTTATTTCTTTTCACTTCAAAAAGCAACAAAAACGTGCACATTGGTATGGGGGTGCCAGAATTTTTGCACATGACTCTCAGGTTTATTAAGACTTTTATGATTTTATGAGTAATACAGTTTTGGGTTACATTTAGTCAGGTATAACGTGTATAGTACTTTTAGTATATCTCTAAGGTAAATGTTTTTAAAATATCAGACGAGTGTAAACTTAGGAAGACGTCTATCTTAAATGCAGAGGGGTCAGGAGACGGCATTTACCTTCGGCTTTCTCCCTGCAAAAGAAGGGAAACAAGATCGTGAGAAACGAGCAACATGGTGTTTGTGGTTTTGATTCTTTTTTTAGCTAAAGCAAGAGAGCAGTTCCTGTTCATTATTGCAACACTTACAGCTGCAGTACGCATGAGTTGAGATCACGGCCAGCAGGAGCAGGACGAAGAGCAGATAGCGCAGGACCGCCCAGATGAAATCCATCGAATCTGTGAAAGAAATCCAACATGCGCTGAGAAAACAAGCTAGAACCTTCACTCAGAAATCGGATCGTCACTGGAAATCTCACAGGATCTCTAGCGCGACCTTCAAAATGTACCTTCGCGATGAAGATGGGATTCGGATCAGAGAAAATGCTACTTCTGCTTCTATAATCTGGGAAATTTGTGTCAGGGTTTTCATTTTCATTTTAATATTATTTTTACTAAAGCTTTACAAAGCAGTGTTTTAAAAATGACATTTATTGTAGTAAGATTCAAACAAAAAAAAATCCAAATAATTTTACTGCATTGAACAACAAATGACTATTTATTTATTTGTAATATTTCTTATTTATTTATTTATTTATTTTATTAAGTAACATAAGTATTGTGCTTATAGTCTACAAACTAATATTTAAAATGTTTTGAGTTTTTATATTTATTAAATATAATAATAAAAATTTATATTTATGTTGCTTAATAATAAAATAAATCAATAAATAATATTACAAATAAATAAATAGAAATTTCTTGTTTTTAATATAATTATAATTCTTATTTTTTTTAACAAAAAAGTTGTTACTATAGCCTACAAATTACATCTTAAAATAAAGTTAAGTATTTTAAAATTAATTATTTATTAGCAATTTCAATCCTTAATAAGACTAAAGGAATATGTTTTAGAACATTTAATAAATCTTTGTTTTTTTATGTTATTTGTACATTAATTATAAAAATATCACCAGGTGTAACTCATTTTTAAGAGCCGTAGATGTAGTTTTAATTTTGTTTTAATCTCTAAACCTTTTACTTGATCAAAATAAACCACAAAGGAATAAAGATTCAAACCATTTGATCGAAATCTTTAAAAGTTTTTTATGTCGTTGCTTCACTTTAAGGCAGCTTTAAAGTGATTAAGTAAAATAATTTCTAGAAAAAAAAAAGGATTTAAAAATAATTCTGAAAGTATTTTGTAGTTAATCTTTAAAGAGCAGGACATTGTGAGGTGAGGAAGAAAAAGCGACATTCAAAATAGAATATAAAATTATAATTTGTGATTTCTTTTTACCATACATTTTAATGTTGGGATGTTAAAACTGTAACTAATGTTTTAATTATATAATAATTAATTTTATATTATTTTTATTATGTTTATTTAGTTAGTGATTCTTTACATTCTAACCATTTTATTTATTTTTATTAACATTTTAACATGACACTTTCTTATATAATTAATATTTATGGATATATTTTACGGTTAGATTTTACTAACTTAACATTTGATGTTTGAATTAGGATGAATGAAAATTTATTATTTTAATCTTGAATTTATTTGACAAACTTTTCTTGAAAAAAAGAATTCTGCTATTTTTTCTTTTATGTGACTGTAACATTATTGTGCATTTAATAATTCTCTATAAACCCCAACCAAGGAATGCTGAATACTATTATTATTATTATTATTATTATTATTATTATTATTATTATTATTTTACTTTTTCTATAATAAAAATATTATTTTGTCTCTAGAATAATTTTATTTGTTAGTTTTTTGTTTATTTATTTATTCATTCATTTTAGGAGCAATGCCAGATTTTTAGTCTATTTATATATTGTAATAACAATTTATTAAAAATGTCCTGGTCTACAGATTAGTGTGAAACACTGAATAATCGGATCGTTGACAATTTGGTAATGATAAACGACAGCCACGTGACTCGGAGCAGACTCACTGTGGAGCTCTTTCTCGGCCAGTTTGACGATGTAGCTGCCGTTCTTGAGGCCGCACCAGTAAACTCCGTCCCCCTGAGACAGACTCTTCACAGACACGATGAAAGCATTGCCGTTGTCCGTCACGCTCAGACGCCCGTTCTCCAGCTCCGTGTTTCCTGACATGAAGGACAAACCCGTGCAGCATTTGGTATCCGTTGTGTCCATTTTACACCAAACTCTCTGCAGGTCTTTATGGTTTGGTTTGTAGGGACACTCCAGCTTCTGCTCAGCGTGACACTGGAACACGACTACAGAGAAGAAAACAGTGTCACTTCAATCAAGCAGATTTAAAGAAATCTATCAATTCAGGATATAAATTGATTTTAAATTGATCCCTAAATTGCAAGCCAGAGATGACGGCGGTGAGAAAAGAACTCCCTGAGACGACATGAGGAAGAAACCTTGAGAGGAACCTCATCATCATCTAGGTGATACTAAAGAGTGTGATTATAAATCCTTTCCCTTCTATAACAAGACTGTAGAATATTCTGTATGGTCAAAAAGCCGTTCATTCTAGTTAATAAAATAAAGTCTCACTTTCTCTTGTTGACGTTCTCTACTGTTTACTGATGAAGCAAAACTGTTCAGTTCATCAACTGCAGTCCAAAACCATCTTCCTGGTTTCTAAGTGCTAATGTCCTTCCTCAACAATCTCACATATCTCCACACTGTCCATGTTGAAGGACATCATCAGGAGCAGCGAGTGGTTTCCTGGTGATTAAGCAGAAGTGTGATGATGATGATGATGTTGATGATGATGGAGAGAGTTACGTAACAGCTGTGACGAGATGTTCTTCATGTTCTTCTTATGAATGATTGAGTGAGAAACATCTACATCTTCTTTTCCATCTCTTTCCTTTTTTTCTCTGTGCCGTTTAATTCAATTTCCTTTCTTCAGATTCCCTTTACATTTATAAGCACTTTTTCCCCTTTTTCATCCTTTCTTTTTGTTTCTCTTTTCCATTGTCTTTTCTGTTCCTTTCTTTTTTCATTTAGACTTTTACTTCTATTCCTTCCATTTACCTATTTATCCTTTTTTTACCTTTACTTATCCTTTCTTTTTTTGTTTTCCTATTTCTTTAAATCCCTTCCAATGTTATTTGCATTTTTCTTGTCTGTCTGTCTGTCAGTCTTTTTTCCATTCTATATTCCAGCATCTGTTAATTTTTTTATATGTGTTTTCCCCTCAAATGAAGATTATACTAAGCTCTAGAGTTTAGTTTTTCCATCAAAAAGGAAAAGCTAAAATCCATAAATTGGCTGTGATAAAATAAATAAATAAATAAATAATAAAATATAAATATAATATAAATAAATAAAAATAATTGGGGGTGGGTGGTGCTGGTCATCTTTTTAAATGTTGACAGTTATTAACTGTTAATTACGGTTTCACACCCACACCCACACCCACACCCACACCCACACACACACACACACACACACACACACACACACACACACACACACACACAGACAGGTCAGTGAGCTAAAATGATCTACTTCCTCATCATGAATGATCACATCTGGACACATCTGAACTTTTCCTTTAAAAAATATATTTTATTTAAAGAATGAATTCTATTCTTATTCCCTACAAATAAAGCATTAGCAGAAGCACAAGCATTACAATAATTTTTTTTTTAAATAAATAATTGTAATGCTTGTGCTTCTGCTAATGCTTTATTTGTTGTATTTTATTATATTTGTTGTATTTCTGCTAATCTTCATTTCGTTGTATTTTATTATATTTTATTTCCATGACGCTACACTTTCATCTGTAATAATCATGATAACAATATCGATGAATTTCTTACTTTTAATAATAATAATGATTTGTAAAAGACATTTATTTTTAGTATTTTTTTTTTATTAACATGATACTGTTGTTCTCTTACCTGCAGAGATGAAGATCAGTGTAGATGTTAACAGGAACATTTTCCTTGCTGGATAAAACACACACAATCACACACACACACAAAGCTCTAAAGTAAAATGTTCTGCTCTTGGCTAAGCGCGATTAGGAAATGAACATGACAGGAAGTAGCCACAGCCTTAGAACTTTGCAGTGTTTCTTCCTTGTTTAGTGTTATCGATGACCTGCTGTGGAGCTTGACTGCAAAACAAAACCATCTCTTAGCAAGTCAGGATATCAGGATTAAAGGAACCGTTTGCTAACTTTCCTCATTAGATGATTATTTTTATTATTATTTTAGGAGATTATTTATTCTGGATGTATTTACTCATTTATATGAAAGCAATCTGATTCAATATTTCAGTGCAAGTTGAACTTGTGGTCTGTTCAAGATATAATTTTTTCATGTTGCTTTTGGTTCCATCAATGAATTTATTAATACACAATATGAGCCAAGTGGTAGATTATGAGTTTGAACCCCAAGTCCACCGAGCTGAGGGATGCTGGGCTCCTGAACGAGGCCCTTAACCTTCAATTGCTTGTGTATAAAATCTAAATGTTCTGTGTCACAACACTGCCGAAGTGCAGAGGTGCACTGCGAGGAGTGATGAGGGCTTTGAGGTAAGATGGAGCTGGTTTGTTTTTGGCGTCGTAGGCCAGCATCAGTGTTTTGAATCTGATGTGTGCAGATACCGGAAGCCAGTGGAGGGATCGCAGCAGCGAGGTGGTATGCGAGAACTTAGGCAGGTTGAAAACAAGTCGGGCAGCTGCATTTTGGATCATCACACTGTTTACCCGAAGTGCAGAACTGTACAGAACATCTCTCTAAGTTAATTGCATGACAATGAACCTGTGCACAAAGCACTCATATAGTGTGCAGGAGAAGGTTGGACTAGAAGAACTTGAGTGTCCTGTACAGAGCCCTGACTCAGACTCAACCCCACTGAACACCTTTGGGATGAACTGGAACTGGAGCTTTATCATCCTCAGCATAATGAACATCAGAGTTTGATCTTAAAGCTTTTGATCTTCAAAGTAGAATGTTTGAATGATCACAAATCCCCACAACCAGGCTCCAGTACTTCTATCAAGAAATCCAGATGTTCAGTTGGAACATATGGGTATGATGGTCAGGGGTGCACAAACGTTTGGCTATATCGTGTATAAAACTTTGGATTTGACATATAATTAAAGGACAAATAGCTGCAAAATAATTGCAGCTGCAAAACTTTTTATTACCTTACAGATGAAGTGAGGTATTTACACAATAAAAGCTTTTATTTTCCACATCACATTTTTAAAAAATTTTTTTTTCATTAGCTCAAATATTTACATATGCATTGTTAGTGGCATTGGACTTTTAATTGCTTGAACTTGAATCAATCTGACGTCAAGATTTGCTTTAGTATTTTTAAATATTTCTCCTTCTTCATCACAATGCCGCCACCACCATGCTTCACTGCTGCAATGGGATTCTCCTGATTTATTATAAAAACGTTTGTTTAAATAAATAAATGTATTGATTTTTTAAAATAAAACAATATTTATTTGAATACAATTTTTTTAAATACAATAAATAAATACATTTATTTAATGTAAATAAATCAGAAATTATTTAAATTTAGGCATTAATAATTGTACATAAAATTACTTAAATAAAATAAATGCATACATGATTTTAATTCAATAATTTTATTGTAAATAAAACATTAAAATAAAATAATTAAATACATAACAATAACTGAATAAATAACATATTTAATTATGTGCATTTAATAATTGAGCAGTAACCTGAAACCTGAGCAGGAGCTTGTTGTTTTCACACCTTAACCTGTGCACGTTGTTATTTTCCGAATCATACAGACAGGTGACGTTTTACCAGCAGACATGAAGATCAGTGTGCATGTTAAAAATAAGATTAAAACATTCAGATTTAAGATTAAAACAGACTTTTGGGTCTTCTACACCGGCCCACTTGTACTCATCATCCATATGTGAGCTGACGCCAGACAGACACACAGACACACAAACAGGCAGACAGACACACAGACAGACACACACATAAACAGGCAGACAGACACACAGACAGACACACACACACGCACACACAGACACAGACAGACACACACACACAAACAGGCAGACACACAGACACACACACATACACAGACAGACACACACATAAACAGGCAGACACACAGACAGACACACAGACAGGCAGACACACAGACACAGACAGACTCACACACACACACAGACAGACAGACGCACACACACACACACACACACACACACTTGGTTCTATGGGCAGAAGAAGAAGATGAAGAATGAATGAATGAATGGAATGAATGAACAGATGTGGCATGTTTTTAATTGGCTGCACAAAGCACTTCAATCCCAGGGACAGATCGAACAATCGTAGTCGACTTTTATTCTGAAAACAACGCTAATCTTCTCTCTGATTGGGTTATTCCATTGTCCAATAGGAAGCGGCGTTACTAGTAGGTCACCCGGTTACTGTTGTTATCGATGCTGCACGTGTAATCGAGCTGAAGAAAATAGTTACAAAATGGTAAGATAAATCATTTAAATTTATAAATGTACCTAAAACTTACGACGTTGAGTTAACAAGCTAAGCAATCTCTGTGGAATTATAATAAATAGAGCTGTAAGTGTCGATTCCGTACATTACGTTGGGCCGAGTCCCAAATGCATTTCCACTAAGCGATCTAGTGCACTACGTAGGGACCTTAAATAAGGTCTTGCAGCCTTTCTAGTGCACTAACGTGTCTGTAGCGGAGTATTTGGGATGTGGCCGTGGGTTTCAACGCTAGTGCTCCATTGCACATATTTATCTTTATTTAAACCCAAGTGTTATGTTTTATATCCACAGGAGAGAAAGAAAACTGTTGTAATCTTCAATTGTAATTCAAGATAAATCCATATAAATATTATTAAATGAGCTGTTTTTATTAGCTAGAGCTAGCATAGCAACATGCTACATGAAAGTAATCAGTGGTCCTGAATCAAATGAGCGGTTTAGTGGCTTTATGTCACTGTTTGTGTGGAAAATCGAGATATTTCACATTTTAATTTAATATTGTGTCAGTTCTACTTTTCATCAATGTTCACACAACTCTGTACTGCTATAGCATTTATATTTATTCACTGTACATATGTATGTATGTATGTATATATATATATATATATATATATATATATATATATATATATGTATATGTTTATATAGCACATGTAGATATGTTATACCTAACATAATAATACATAAGATATATATATATATATATATATATATATATATATATATATATATATATATATGTTACATGCTGTACATATGCTTACATCTATCTATCTATCGATCTATCGATATAGATAAAGATATTGTTTATAAATTGTATTGTTTATATATTGGTTATATTGTTTATGTTTATAAAGCATATCTAGATATAAGTTATATATATATTACATGCTGTACATATGCTGTACATACTACCCACCCACCCTTCCTTCCTTCCTTACTTCCTTACTTCCTTCTTTTTTACAATTCTAATTCATTTTCTTCATAGAATAAATATATATATGTGTATATATATGTATATATATATATAGCCATCAAATAAAAACTTTTTAGGGATGTCTTTGTCTGTTCTGTAATCTGTATAGAAGACAACGGACAGAAATCTGACATCAGGTAGCAGTGACCCTACGAAAGAAACCGTAGGGTGAAAAGACAGAGACGTAAAACTTTGACGTAACAGCGTCACAAACGCTCGAATGGAGTACAGGGTGCAATTACTTTATTCTTTACTGAAAATATAAAAGGATTTATTTGTATTAACAGGATGCAGTTTTTTTATTTACTTCAAGAGGACAAGAAACGGGAGATTTTTTAAATAAAAATAAAGAGAATATTTTCTGCCAGAAAAGTGATTTGTCGCTTTTGACCAATCAGCATCCTGAGCCATTTTAAGCTCCGCCCACTCGACTCCACTCGACTCCCACACGACTCGACTCGACACTAAAATTCAGCAGGGATCCCGACAAAAACGACACAACAGAGGATTCGGTGTAACCTTTTAACACCGCTCCTGTTCTCTGCTTGTTCCGTTACAGTTGCGGCGTGAAGTTCGGCTCAGGAAAGAGTACCTGTACAGGAAGGCCCAGGAGGACAGACTGCGCGCTGTAGAAGACAAGAAAAAGAAACTCAAATCTGCATTAGATGGTGAGTCCAATATTCTTATTCTCATTTTTTTTTTAAATGTAATAATAAAAGCGGGTGTTTATGCTCTGGAGAGTGTAACGTCTCCCTCTTTCTTTTTTTTTTTCCTTTAAATATAGTAAAAGAGAATACTTGGACCGTTAAAAGACAATATGCCTGAGGCTATACGATGTAGTTAATGAGCTGAGCACCACAGATGAACTAAACATTTCTTTAAGAGGTTTTACATCATCCGCTTCCGGACGATATCAGGGACCGGAATCATGACCTCGATATATCGCCATCAGTTCACTTCAGTTCAGTTTTCAATCGAAACATTTAAAAAAAAAAAAAGAAAAGGAAAAAAAAATATTATTTAAAAACTTCTGTTATATTATTAGTTTTTCATCGCCATCAAATAAAACATTTTTGAGGATACGTTTGGATGCAGCACAAATTGCAGTGACCCTAAGACTGAAACCGGAGGGTGCCAATACTTTAACTGTTGCCGAAAAGACAGACGTAAAACTTTGACGTAACAGCATCACAAACGCTCGAACGGAGTACAGGGTGCCATTACTTTAATTCTTTACTGAAAATATATAAGGATTTATTTTTAGTAACGGGAAAAGTGACTTCAGTGGTCGCTTTCGACCAATCGGTGTCTCCTGCATCGTTTTAAGCTCCGCCCACTCGACTCGATTCGTAACTTATATTGTTGGGGATATTTAAAAGATTATTACTATAAAAGATCATTACTTAAAATCGCTGTTACATTGTAAACGTTTAAAAAAACATTTGTGATAAAATTTGATCGTAGTTTTTGTGCATCAGTGAAAAATCTTTTTTTTGAGGGATTATTTGTTTATTTATTTATTTATTAATTTATTTAATTGATTGATTTTCTCCTCTGGTTACACAGTCTGAAGACATTTCTACTTAATGTTTTTTTTCACGAGTGTTCTTTTATATAAACGACTTTTCTACTGCAGTTTATTTCTGTTCAGATGCTGATCTTTTTATTTTTTTTGCTCTCTACAGATAATAATCTGATACCTACAGAGATTCGCAAACAGGCTTTACATCTGCAGAAGCTTGTGGAGTTTGACGATGAGGGCGGAGACGGTGAATCTTTATAACTGACACGAGCTTTTAACTATTTACTTGGTTAAGGAGAGAATTTAAAGTTTGAAGCATTTCAATTGAAAACATTTTGCTATTTTAATCTCTACACCACACACTTTTACTTCTTGTACACGTTTTCGTACGTTTTCAGGTCTTTAGTGATGCAGTTTGCTTTTCAGTCATTAATACACACTTTATACGTTTTTACTTTCTACACATTTAAATAAAATAAAAAAAAACCTCAGGTTTCATATCTGAAGGTTTTTTAATCAGACTTTTATCTCAGATTTTAATGCAGCAGTAAAATCAGATCAAGCAAAAGTCTGATGCTGAAGTTTAGTGAAGAAGAAAGTCATGTAGTGCACAGAAGATTATTCACACCATCCTGAACCTGAACTGATATAACTGTCTGTGTGTGTGTCTGTGTGTGTGTCTGTGTGTGTGTCTGTGTGTGTGTCTGTGTGTGTGTCTGTGTGTGTCTGTTTGCGTGTGTGTGTCTGTGTGTGTGTGTCTGTGTGTGTGTGTCTGTGTGTGTATGTCTGTGTGTGTCTGTGTGTGTGTGTGTGTGTGTGTGTGTTTGTGTGTGTGTGTCTGTGTGTGCACACATGTCTGTCTACCTGTTTCTGTG
Organism: Tachysurus vachellii; assembly: GCF_030014155.1. NCBI lineage: Eukaryota > Metazoa > Chordata > Actinopteri > Siluriformes > Bagridae > Tachysurus > Tachysurus vachellii. Next base: position 24,524,359 of record NC_083471.1, on the reverse strand, counting down.
TGTGTCTGTGTATGTTTGTGTGTGTGTGTGTCTGTCTGTGTGTGTGTGTGTGTCTGTCTGTGTGTGTGTATGTCTGTGTGTGTGTGTGTATGTCTGTGTGTATGTCTGTGTGTGTATGTCTGTGCGTGTGTGTGTGTGTGTCTGTGTGTGTGTGTCTGTGTGTGTGTGTCTGTGTGTGTGTGTCTGTGTGTGTGTGTCTGTGTGTGTGTGTCTGTGTGTGTGTGTCTGTGTGTGCACGCATGTCTGTCTACCTGTTTCTGTGTGTGTGTGTGTGTGTGTGTGTGTGTGTGTGTGTGTGTGTGTGTGTGTGTGTGCGCACACGCATGTCTGTCTACCTGTTTGTGTGTGTGTGTGTGTGTGTGTGTGTGTGTGTGTGTCTGTGTGTGCACGCATGTCTGTCTACCTGTTTCTGTGTGTGTGTGTTTGTGTGTGTGTGCACGCATGTCTGTCTACCTGTTTCTCTGTGTGTGTGTGTGTGTGTGTGTGTGTGTGTGTGTGTGTGTGTGTGTGTGTGTGTGTCCATCCCAGGCGTCAGCTCCCATATGGATGATGAGTACAAGTGGGCCGGTGTAGAAGACCCTAAAGTCATGGTGACGACATCCAGAGATCCGAGCTCTAGACTCAAGATGTTTGCCAAGGTGATTTATTTTATTACCATAACGATGTTGATGTGCCTAAGACACATTCTCACGCATCATGTAATAAAACCTGTACTTGTTAACCACAGGAAGTGAAGCTGATATTCCCAGGGGCCCAGCGCATGAACAGAGGAAACCATGAGGTTGACACTCTGGTGCATGCGTGCAAGGCCAACAGCGTGACAGATCTGGTGATAGTTCACGAGACCAGAGGACAGCCAGGTACAGTCACAAAAATCCTCATCCTGCGTGACGGTGTTTGCCTTCGCTCTGAGCGTCCGAGTCTCTTTTTTGTTTCTGCAGACGGTCTCATCGTGTGTCACTTGCCTTTCGGACCGACGGCGTATTTCACTCTGTACAACGTGGTGATGAGACACGACGTCCCAGACATCGGCACCATGTCCGAAGCCTTCCCCCACCTCATCTTTCACAACTTCACCTCTCGCCTCGGCAGACGGGTGAGTCACGCAGGAAGACGACGTCATTCGACAAATAAACAAAAATAAATCACTTCCTCCACGATTCAAAGAAAACGCCTTCCCTGACGTGCACTTATAACACCACCGGTTATATTATTAGACACACAAGCTGAACTTTTTAACTAATCCTTCCATCAGTGCTAAAAGAAATATCTCCTTATTCAGGTTTTTTAATCTGTATATGTAGAGTAAACAGTCCCATCTTTACAGGCTCCTATGTTCAGCGTTACTACGGAAACGGTGCAATAAACGTACGATTTTTGTAGCTGCATTTCTGTCACAGCTGCTGTTATAGAAATAAGTAAATCAATCAATATCAGCTGACCAATCAGAGTCAAGCGGACGAACAAACGCAGGATTAAAGATCTTAGAAAGGATTTTGTCGTGTTTTTTTTATTTTTTTATATATATTTTTTTTATCTCTTTATAGTATCTTTTACCTTTATAGTGTGTTGTGGAAAGTCTGTGAAACAAGCCAGCTCTCGTTCCCTCTTACATTCTAACAGACATAAACATTATTTCGTCATCATTCTTGCTTTTTTTTCTCTCTCTCTCTTGATGTTAATGAGTTATAAACGCAGCTCGATTTCGTACCTGGACGTCGTTGTTTGCTTGACATTCTCACAGACACCTTTTAGCCAATCACAGAACTGTGTTTCATTTTCAAAACATTCATATTACAGCTAAATTAATTAGACATGAATAATAAATTTCAGCTTTTTTAACCCATTTTGTTTTGGACAAACGTCAGAAAAGTCAAAACTGGCGTCGTGGCTGGAAATGCAGTGCTGTGGCGTATCAGCACCCTCTAGTGGTCAACATGTGCATTACGTTTGCGTCTTGGATTAAAAATATGTCCAGTATGTTCCCAAATTTGAGTTTTTTATATATATATATATATAAAGATTTAGGTTGATGGTATACAAAGTCTTTAACCTAGTGAGCCAGTGTTAATGTTTTTATCAACATTTTAGATTTAAAAGCACTTTTGCACACCGCACTGAAAAAGGATGTCTGCCAAGTTCAGCATATCTGAAGCGTGTGAGTGTGTGTGTGTGTGTGTGTGAGAGAGTGAGAGAGTGAGAGAGTGAGAGAGTGTGTGTGAGTGCGTGTGTGTGTGTGTGTGCGAGTGTGTGTGTGTGTGCGAGTGCGTGTGCGAGTGCGTGTGCGAGTGCGTGTGCGTGTGCGAGTGCGAGTGCGTGTGCGAGTGCGTGCGTGCGTGTGTGTGCGAGTGCGTGCGTGTGTGTGCGAGTGCGTGCGTGTGTGTGCGAGTGCGTGCGTGTGTGTGCGAGTGCGTGCGTGTGTGTGCGAGTGCGTGCGTGTGTGTGCGAGTGCGTGCGTGTGTGTGCGTGTGTGTGAGTGTGTGTGTGTGTGTGTGTGAGAGTGTATGTGTGAGAGTGTGTGAAGCCTGATGGTCCACTGGATTTACCAAACCTCAGTCCCATAGTTTTACTACACAGAGTCAGACATCATGAGAATTATTCCTGGAAACAGAAGGTGCTGATGTTTGTAGATGCAACTTATTATGCAACTTATTTTCCATCCCATATTTCCTTATCATGAAATATTCACAGTTTATTGTATTAAAGTGGATTTAAGATTTGTGTGCTTGTATATTTGAAGCTCATGGGCCTTTTTTTCCCTCCACATCAGGTGTCTAACATCCTCAAGTACCTGTTTCCGGTTCCTAAAGACGACAGCAAACGTGTCATTACATTCGCCAATCAAGATGATTTCATGTCCTTCAGGTGGCTCAATTCAGTCTTTTACTCTTAGGCTGTCGTGTGATCATTTGGTTTGAACAAGCGTGATTGCGTCCTGTTATATAGCGTGTTTTAGATCTCAGCAATCGCGTGACATTTTCAGGGTTCCCACGCGTCCTGGAAAACCTGGAAATCCTGGAAAATTAATGACCAATGTTCCAGTCCTGGAAAACACATGGAAAATGAGAGAAAACATAAATTGTCCTGGAAAAAATTTTGTTGTCCTGGAAAATTCTTATTTTTAAATAATCATTGATCATTTAATAATAATAATAATCTTGATCATTTAAAGAACAGTTTACAACTGGTCGAAACAATTAACGTTAGTAACAGAAAGCGCTCTGTTCAAGGTCACTGAGTTTTGACGGGTTTTTTGTTATGCTGTTTAATCTCGCTGTGACGGATGACGCTGTCTTGTTTCAGGTGCTAGGAATGGTTTAAGTGCTCGAATGTTTTCAGGGTAAACAGGTTATATTAACCTTGTTAATCTGAATATCATGTGCAAGGGGAATGTACAGCAAACTAAAGCATGCATGACGGCATTGGCCTGAGAAAGGAAAGGGTATTAATATGTGCTGTCTTTTTATTTTATAAATGTTGAAATTTCATTCACATGACAAATTGTCTTTAAAAGGAATCCATCCACACAGTCCACAAACCTGTTTTATGAGCGATATAAGAAGTCAAAATTAGATATTCTACTGATGCGATGCACAGCGAATCATACATTGAACAATTATTTCCATGCTCAAAGTGCCGCACAGACTAGTGTTGTAAACATGAGGCGAAGGCCGGTAATATATAATAGGTTTACTTACAGTATATAAACTTAAAAACACGTGTGCAAATGTGATATTGATTTTTGCAACAGTTCACTAAACAAGGAGTTAAGTGACTTCCTTTCTATCCTTCACTAACCATAGTAGTTCCAAACAAAGCAGACATAGCAACATACAATGGTGTTTCTTTGAATATGCATTTATTACCGAATCGTTTGTGAAAGTGAATACCGTCATAAATACCGTCATTTTCTTTATTCCTAAATGAATACGTATTTTGAATGACTCGTTTGAAAGAGCTCTGTGTGTGTATCTGGCGTTTTTCTAATTTTATAGTTAAGTAATAGCCATAAACTGTAAGTTGTTTTTAAGACTTCTGGAGAGAAGAACATACTACTTTAGGCCGTGAATCTGTGATCCTTGTCTTTTTTCCTAAATTTGAAATGTCCTGGAAAAGTCCTGGAAAATGATCTCTGAAAAAGAGTGGGAACCCTGATTTTGCCCCAAATCCTGAAGCGCTTAGACCAGTGTTACTCATTGCGCGGCTCGCGAGCCTCCTGCGGCTCGCCAAGCTTTAATATGCAAATAAACAAATGTGCTCTATTACAAATAATAATAATATATTTATATATATTATTTGACTCGTCACTGCGTTCTGCGCAATAGCCAGTTTTTGGCGGCCTGCCAGAAGCTTTAGTTTGTGTTTCATGCTAGTTAACAACTTGTGTTTACTGTACACACACGGACTAAAAAATGGATCGATTTCTTATCAAACAATCCACAAAATGAACAGCAACAAAGCAATGTGACAGTGACAAAAGAGGTAACTGATGGGGAGCATGCGTCATCCGCAACTCGAGTAATTATTGTATTGCAATATTGTACATTGTATTTAAGCAGATAAGCTATTTAAGACTGAATAACTTGGCATACTTTGCGGTGAAAGTGGCTCTCCTATTGACTTTGTCCTATCAGTGTGGCTCAGACGAAAAAAATAGTGAAGACCACTGGCATAGAGCTTCTGGCCTTCCTCTGTCAATAAGGGGTTGGGCCAGAAAGTGCTTGGACCCCTTAATCGCTGCTCACAGCTATATTTCTGTTTATAGATTCTAAAATCCGACTAAAACGCAGATTTTATTCCCCCCTGATCATGACTCTTTGCACAATAAACGCATTTCTGCCTCTGTGTGCGTTACAGGCATCACGTTTACAAGAAAACCAACCACAAGAACGTCGAACTGACCGAAGTCGGACCCCGTTTTGAAATGAAACGTGAGTGACTTGTTAATTGGCCCCGGAACAAAGATATTTAACTCATAACACAATTTCTATCAGTTCTAGTTCATTTGTATTTCATTTTTAAAATGTTTTTTTTTGGGCCAATCAATCTAACTGAGATTATTTCCAGAAAATTCTCTGTTGTGCTTTCAGATTTTTTATTAATTTTTTTCATACTGACATTTACATGTATTTTATCCAACATATTTTTGTATATCAACAGACTTGTTTGATTTTTATACCGAAGCGTACTGTATAAAGACAGTTTAGCCATGATGGAGGTCACATAACCACCTTCTCAGACCTCAGAATACCGAACAGAGACACAAATAGCAATGACGTCTGAGCTTTTGTCTTTTCCTCAGTGTACATGATCAAGCTGGGCACTCTGGAGAACGAGAGCACGGCGGAGGTGGAGTGGCGTCATCACGCCTACACACGCACCGCCAAAAAGAGGAAGAGTTTAAGCGTGCAGTAAAACACACATCCGGAGCGATGCTGGATAAAGACTCCATGTGGGTTTATCTAAGTGATCAGATCTGTGTGTGGAGGCAGTATGAGTGTGTAAGGGTTTTTTTTTTGTTTTTTTAACCACAGAAAATAACATGTTTATCGCTTTCTGAGGACAGAATGTGTACATACAGATGTGTACATACAGATGTGTGTGTGTGTGTGTACATACAGATGTGTTTACATACAAATGTGTACATACAGATGTGTGTGTGTACATACAGATGTGTGTGTGTACATACAGATGTGTTTACATACAAATGTGTACATACAGATGTGTGTGTGTACATACAGATGTGTGTGTGTACATACAGATGTGTGTGTGTACATACAGATGTGTGTGTGTACATACAGATGTGTGTGTGTACATACAGATGTGTTTACATACAAATGTGTACATACAGATGTGTGTGTGTACATACAGATGTGTGTGTGTACATACAGATGTGTTTACATACAAATGTGTACATACAGATGTGTGTGTGTACATACAGATGTGTGTGTGTACATACAGATGTGTACATACAAGTGTGTGTGTACATACAGATGTGTTTACATACAAATGTGTACATACAGATGTGTGTGTGTACATACAGGTGTGTGTATGTACATACAGGTGTGTGTGTGTGTGTGTGTACATACAGGTGTGTACATACAGATGTGTGTACATACAGGTGTGTGTACATACAGATGTGTGTGTGTGTGTGTGTGTGTGTGTGTACACATACAGGTGTGTGTGTACATACAGGTGTGTGTGTACATACAGGTGTGTGTGTACATACAGGTGTGTGTGTGTGCATACAGATGTGTGTGTGTACGTACAGAAAATCACTCATTTGTATTTTGAGGGATTTCTTATTTTCCATGCCAGGATGTGTGTGGAGTGTAAGATACTCAGTATTTATTCATTTCTCTAAATATTTGATGGCAGACAGAGAGGAAAAGTTGTGGCACAATCATCATTCTGAGCTGCTGAGTGCCTTAAATAAGGATTAAAACACTTCTTGTTTGGTTGATTATTTTCCAGTAACAGCTCAAAGGTTATTTTTTATCATATATGTTTATTATCACATACATATATATATAGCATGTATGTTTAATGATGTGAAATGTATAAAAGAAATCATTCCATCATTCTCTCTCTCTTTCTCTCTCCCCCTCTCTTTCTCTCCCCCTCTTGCTTCCCCCTTCCTCTTTCTTTCTCTCGTGTTTTTTTTTATTTTATTTTGTTTTATTTTATTTTATTTTACAATATTTCTATTCTTCTGACTGTTTACTAAACTCTCGACTCCTTCCACACATTTATAAACATCACCTTACGGAACATCTTTCCTTCAAATCCGAATTCAACGGCACCGCGTCACGAAGATCATAATCGATAAGACTAAATCCTTCGATAACTAAATACAAATGAACAGATTTATTTTACATCAGTCTCTTTGTACATGATGATGTGTCTCAGACGTGCTTCAATAAAAACCAAAACGTGCGGCCAAAGTTTCTGTTTTCTTCACTAGATTTTATTTTATTCCTTTTACACTTTATTAATGATTAGAAAATGTAGTAATAAATAAAACCTTCAGTGGGGCGGGAATTTTGATTTAATCCCAATAAACACATTTAAGTATTTTTCGTGTGTTTAGAAATGCGGCTTTTATTTTGAAGTGGCAAACTTTCGAGTCTACGCATGCGCAGGGCCAACCCGGAAACGGCCAGTCATTGACACACGTGTGTGTGTGTGTTTACTGTTGACTTTGGAGAATCATGCAGTGTGTGCGGATGTTGTGCGCGTCTCACAGATGTGTCCTGAACATCCGCAGCGCCTTGGCTTCGTGTAGATCACCTGAAAAAACGCTGCAGTTCTTTAGAAAAGACTCTGTTTATTGTAAAAGGTGCTCATGTTCATCAGTAAGAAAGTGTTGGAGTTGTGGTTCATCTGCTCAGATGTTCTTCTGCTCCTCATGTAACTCCATACAGCCTCCTCAGGAAAAAGCGACTTACTTTGAGATCTTAAACTGGTAAGTTTTCATATGTTTAATGTTCAATACAATGTAAATAAGACGAATCCAATCCGGCTTGACATGACAATCACGTGATGAACATTAACGTTTGTTTAACTTTTAGTGATCAGACGTTTGCTTTGGACACTCGGGAGCTTCAGGGAAAATACGTAGAGCTACAGAGATCTCTGCATCCTGACAACTTCAGCCAGAAATCACAGGTACTGAGCTTGAAGTAGAGAGAGAGAGAGAGAGAAAGTGAGAGAAACACTGCCCCCTGCTGCCAGTCTTGGGAATTACAAGTCAACCTCACAGAAGTAAATACACCCCTCACATTTAGAATCAGAATCCGAAATCAGATCAGAAAGATCTTTATAGCCAGGTATGTTTTCACATACGAGGGATTTGTTATAGTACAGAAGCTCCACAGTGTAACAGAATGACATTGACAACAAGACACGACAACATATATAATATACACAGTTTGTATGTACAGTGGAAAAATGTGCAAATTGAAATATAAATAAGTAAGTATGTGTTTTAAGTGAATAACGTAAGAATAGTGTCGTGTGTTCCGTGTATGTCAATCGAATAAATATTTATGTAAATATTTTATTATATCTTTTCATTCGACAACACTGAAGAAATGACTCTGTGCTACAGTGTAAACAGAACAGATCCTGACCTCCATGGGGCCCTAAGCAAAATTCTGCTAAGGGGCCCTCCTATTATTTACTGAGGGATGTACATTCATATAGACCTGGCATTATGCTCATTCTAATGTAAATCCACTGGTTTCCATATTGCATTAACGTTGTTATAAACTTGATTGAGAGGCTATAAACATTGTCATTAGGAGCGCTATCACGCTACTTTTTGTACTAGTCCTAACACAGATGTTTCTGCTGGAAAGCGGGCGTGTCATTTTGTGCACGATTGCACGCGCATATGAACGCATGTACACGCGTGGCGCGGTTATCGAGCTTCCGTTTATAAACACCGTTGCCCTTGGGCGTTTATTCACGCGAATATTCACGCAAAAAATTGTTGTGTGACAGACAGACAGACAGACAGGCCAAGAGATGCACTGGCAGCACTGCACAGCTAATTTAGCTAGTGACATAGAGACTAGAGACAGAAACACATCAACTTAACTTTACTGTTATTTGCTCTTGCTGACGTCAAACTTGAAGAGAACACAAGTTTACCTGATTGCTGTTCTCGCATTTCACTCTCATTTTGTTTCTTTTTTATCTTTTTGGCCAGATGGATAGCTCCGCTTCATATTGTCATCTACACAGTAAACATTAACACGCGCTGTAAAATGAGGCAGGAGGAGGCGGGGCCTTGCGTAATTTGCGGGGCCCTACGCAGCTCGCGTAGTGAGCGTATAGGGCCGATCGGCTCTGAGTGTAAAGTAGTGAGTGTTCAGCTTATATAACAGCTTGCTGTCCCCTTAAAACACACAGCCATTAATGTCTAAACCGCCGGCCACAAAAGTGAGTACACATCTAAGTGAAAATGTCCAAATTGGGCCCAAAGTGTCAATATTTTGTGTGGCCACCATTATTTTCCAGCACCAGAGCATCACAGGTTGCCACTGGAGTCCTCATAAGTTCCTCCATGACGACATCACGGAGCTGGTGGATGTTAGAGACCTTGTGCTCCACCATTTCCCACCACCATGCTTTACTGTAGGCAAGACACACTTGTTTTTGTGCTCCTCACCTGGTTGCCACCACACACGCTTGACACCATCTGAACCAAATAAGTTTATCGTGGTCTCATCAGACTACAGGTCATGGTTCCAGTAATCCATGTCCTTAATCTGCTTGTCTTCAGCAAACTGTTTGCAAGCTTTCTTGTGCATCATCTTTAGAGGAGGTTTCCTTCATGTATTGGTAGAGCAACAATTCTTTTTTTCAGATCCTCAGAGAGGTCTTAGCCATGTTGAACTTCCAGTGACCAGTATGATAGAGTGAGAGTGATAACACCAAATTTAACACACCTGCTCCCCAATCACACCTGAGACCTTGTAACACTAACGAGTCACATGACACCAGGGGGAGAGAAAATGTATGTGTACTCACTTTTGTGGCTGGCGGTTTAGACATTAATGGCTGTGTGTTGAGTTATTTTGAGGGGACAGCAAGCTGTTATACAAGCTGAACACTCGCTACTTTACACTGTAGCACAGAGTCATTTCTTATTTCAGTGTTTTCACATGAAAAGATCTAATAAAATATTTACATAAATGGTGATGGGTGTATTTACTTCTGTGAGATTCTGTATTCTGTAATTCTTTTGCACAATGTCAATATCTTCCCTGCGTTCAGCTTCTCCGAGTGAACTCGTAAACTGTAACAATAGAAAAGGAACATCTTACTAATATTAAATGTTCTCAGAAGTTCTCAGAAGTTCTTCATGGCATGGATTCTACTGTACAAGTCTAGTCTGGGTCTCTAGTCGTTATACTGTCAACTCAACTGTCAGCATTCCTACTACAGGTTGCCGTGGTAATGTGTCCGTGTGTGGTGATGCTATCGGCATCGTATCATACGATACGAGACGGAGGACACGCGGTTTGCGCTCTTGACACGCCGGACGCGCCTACATCTAGTCGCTGTTATTCATTTCACTAGAAGTCATTATTTCTCATTGAAAACTGCTGCTAAAAGTGTGTGTGTGTGATTTTTGATTTGCTTTTCAGCTCAACACGGATGCAAAGAATGTTTATTTGCCTTTCTGTCAGTTTAACCTGTCAGTCTGTCCCTCCTAAGAAGGTGCTTCTGACTGTGGAGTTTGTCTTTCAAACCATTCTGAGCGTCTTGCACACGGATCTGATGCCAGTTACAAGGTTACCAATTGAACCCGTCTGATCGCGGTCCCATAACCCTCGAGGTTTATAACTCCGCCCACTTGTTTAACAGACAGCTAAGATCCTTTTACTGTCTTTAGCCCTATTCGGACGGGATTAGTTTTACGTGGGGATGTGGAGTAATGCAATTTTACCTCAGGATGTCTGTAATATTAATTGGCCAATTCGCACGGGACAAGACATCTCAGTAAAACTAGCAGAAGTGGGAGGGGTAACTCGCTTTAGCACCACAGTAACCTCCTTGTCGTCATGTGTGTATGACGTTGCTTCCTGTTATTCCTGTTCCTGTTATCACGTGCGCACGAACTTTTAAACAGGAAATGACAGAATTTTACCGTACATATTTACAGCGGGTCTATTCGGACGGGATTAGTATTACCTGAGGTAATTTTTCCGGACCTTTTTACAGAAGGTAAAAGTTGCCGTAATCTTTACTGACATTGTCCGTAATGATTACCGAGATGGCACATTCGGACGGGACTAAAATCACAGAGAAGCTCTGGTAATAATTACTTTACCCCCACGTCCCCACGTAAAACTAATCCCGTCCGAATAGGGCTTTTGAAAAGACTAAATGTTTATGGGTTTGCAAAGTTCTTAAAAGTTCTCAAGCTCTCAAGCCTCAGTTTCCACGACCCCCCCGACAGCTGAAACGGTTCCTCCTCTGCATCCCGCTGGTCCTCCCTCATTTCCCTGGTGTTATCCTTCCCGACAATCATCTCTCACCTTGTCCCGGCTCCTCCGAGATCCGCCTTACTCCCTTCCCCTATGCCGTCACCCAAACACAGAGACACCTGAGAACGTCGGAGAAAGAATCCAATTATCGACGTGGCCGAGGACTCGTGACTGGAGAGAGAAGCTGTGAGCTCGGGGATTGTTCTGAACCTGTGTGATAGATGTGAACGAGTAGCTGTGAGCAAAACGTGAGAGTTTTAGATTACTTTTTTCCCCTTTTTGTGAACTTACAAAAGAACAATTTCCTTTCGACGCCCCGTGTTTGGCTGCTGAGTTATTTTTAACCGGTGTGCATGTCAGGTTTTTTTTTTTTTAACACAATGAGTTTTCATTAATTTGGATGCTTTTTTTTTTTGTATCTCTTTGTTCCAGACAGAACAGAGATATTCTGAAGAGCAATCAGCCTTGATAAACAAAGCCTACAGGACCCTACAGAAACCTCTCACACGGAGCGTCTACTTGGTAAGAGGAGCTTTTCGCAAAATCTCAAAGTAGCTTCCTGCTTTCCGTAAAAAAAATCCGTTTGTTTGAGAGTTTCATCACCGGTAATGTTTATTTTTTATGTCTTCGGCGTGTCAGATTCGAAGCATAAAATAATGTTCTAATTATTCTAGGGATACTTTTTTCCCCCCCTGCTGCTGCTGCCAAGGGCACAGTTCCAGTGTTTGTACATTTTCACAGCCCTCTTGTGATTGTGCTCGAATTTGTTTTATGGACAAAATTAGGCACAGTATACTTCGAGAAACACAGTATAATACGAATGGAATGTAAAGCTTGCGAGCTGCCATGACAGAACATGCATACGATTCAGTACATCCTGCATACGATTCAGTACATCCTGCATACGATTCAGTACGTCCTGCATACGATTCAGTACGTCCTGCATACGATTCAGTACATCATGCATACGATTCAGTGCGTCCTGCATACGATTCAGTACATCCTGCATACGATTCAGTACATACTGCATATGTTTTAGTACATGCTTTATACGATTTATTACCTTCTGGACTACGATTCAGTACCTGCTGAAACTGATTCAGTAAATAATGCACAAGATTCAGTAATTAATGTACAAGATTCAGTACATCCTGCATACGATTCAGTGCGTCCTGCATACGATTCAGTGCGTCCTGCATACGATTCAGTGCGTCCCGCATACGATTCAGTACATCCTGCATATGATTCAGTGCATCCTGCATACGATTCAGCGCATCCTGGACTACGATTCAGTACCTGCTGAAAATGATTCAGTAAATAACACACACGATTCAGTACCTGCTGCATTCGATTTAGTACCTACTTCATAAGATATAGTATGTGCTGCGTTTGATTCAGTAAATAACGCAAACGATTAAATATCTTCTGCATGCAATTCAGTACCTACAGTGTTTGATTCAGTAAATAATGCCCCCGAATCAGTACTACTACAAACGATTCAGTAGCTGCTGCTCGGCCGTTGATACAGAGTGTATCACATTGTCATGTGACCTGCGATTTTTTTCTTTTTTTTTCTTTTTAAACCATTAACACTTCAGAACACTGTTTTTACTCTGATGCTTGAGACTCAATAAAAGAGAAAGTTAAATGTTCTCCTTGCAGAAAACACCATATCAAATATTATATGCTTTTTTTTCCTTTAATCTGTTTATTATTACTCCCAAGATTATATGAGATATATTAGATTTGCCGCCCAAGTCGCAGTGAAAGAGCTGTTACCATAGTAACAATACCCTGTTAATATAAACCTTTGCGCTGTTGTAAAAATCTGACCAATCAGATTTGAGAACTCATCGTTGCGGTATAAAGTACAGCTACTGATCTTGATGATGATGATGATGATGAATCTCAGCTGCAGTTACAAGGAGTCGAGCTGGACGAAGGCACAGACGCCACAGCAGATCCAGCTTTGCTATTAAAGGTCATGGACGTCAACGAGAAGCTGGCAGAGACCCAGAGCCTCGACGAGGTCAGGGCTGTAGGCCAGGAAGTGCAAGGTGAGCACAGCTACACAGCATGATTTAAAAAATAAAATAAATAAATAAATCTGCAGAACATTTTTACACCCACACGTAGGCCTTGTTTATTTGACTTTTCGTGTACGCTTTAAAGAAACGCTCAAGGCTACGTTTTCATTTTCACTCTTTTTTTTTTTTCTATCTTTAGCTATTTGGATATTTATTTCGGCCTAGCGTGTTCTTTAAAAAAAAAAAAAGTTAAGAGGATTAAAAAAACAACCAAAAACAAAACAACCTTTTTCTGTGGTATTCCCATCTCCATTCATTTAAAAGCAGGGCACTGTAAATACACACGATCTTTTCTTTTCTCCTCCAGTGACCTTGAAAAACCTGACAGAACAGATGAATACATCGCTAAACAAAGGTATCCTCCTAATTTCCGCTTTTCACTCCTTGTAAATTTGAGATCAGTCGAAACACACGGCCAAGGTCACGCTCACGCGAGGGAGCTCGTTTCCTTGACTCTTCTGAAAAAAAGGTGATTTTTTTTTAAGATTTATTTCATTTCTTTGTTATATCCTAACCCCAATTTTCCCAGGGGACCTGAAGTCAGCCAGAGAGCTCCTGGTTCAAATGAAATACTTTGCAAATCTGGAAGAGAAGGTAAAGGAGAAACTGAGGGAGAACTTTTGAGGTGGCGGAGAAGGAACGGATCGACGCTTTGACGCGGATAAATCTTTAAATAAAAGTGCTTGAACATGTAAAAGATGAACATCTCGTAAATTAAAATCTATTTTTAATCCGTGTGGTCATTTTGTGCTGTAATGGTCAGAAACAAACAACAGGGAGAATTAGGATACAAACGGTAGAAATATTCCTGGCCAAAACATCCTGAAATCACAAAAAGTTAAATCTGCCTTTAATGTTGAAAAATTCAATTATTAACAGAGTTAGACAGATTTCGATCACATGCAGATTATCGGTGTAAACGAGTATGTTGTTCCAAATGAACTCGAACGTGCTCCAAATAATTACAGATATGAACACATGGTGCAGTAATTTTAGTTTGTTTAGAAAAAATGAACAGGACACAAAGTCAGATATGAAGCATGTTGGATAAATTAAAAGACCATGTAAACAATTAACATCAACTTTTGTCCTTAAAGCCACTCCCACTTAAGCCACGCCCAATTTGGGTGTTTTGGTTTTGCCAAAACGTTTAACGTTAATATCGTGTAAAGTCTGAGACACAAGTGCTAGTGTCCTGTTATATAACTTATAGCAGCTATAAATGACTATATATCGAGATATATATATATATATATATATATATATATATATATATATATATATATATATATATATATATATATATATATATCGCGTCGCTGTCGGGCAGAAACCTTGTATGTCCAAATTTTGTCAATTTCATATTTTTTCACATATCGATGCTATTGGTCACGTGGATATGTTATTTTTACAAGTTATTAACCAATCTAAAGTCTTGAAAATAGCTTGAGCGCAAATCTCATAACTCCATTGGACACTTCAACTGTCCACCTCTTCCTCACTCCGTGGGAGAGCTTCGCGGCATATTTCTCCTCAAGAAGAGTCGCAACGAATCAACACGTCTTCTGAGGTAAATGTCTTCAAAACACTGGGCTCAAAGAAAAAAAAATCTTGACCCCCGCTAGTTCTGGTGCTCGTCTGAGGACAGGAATTTAGCGCAAGACAATCCACTGCAACGCGGACTAAACCCTGTGCACTGCAGATAAGGTACGGCGTTTTTTTTATTTCCTGAAAAGTAACGGTTTTGGAGATACGAGGATTCCGCCTGACAGCGACGATGTATATATGTACAGTCGTATGCAAAAGTTTAGGAACCCCTGACAATTTCCATGATTTTCATTTATAAATATTTGGGTGTTTGGATCAGCAATTTTTTTTGAAGGACACAGTAATATTTCAGTAGTGAAATGAGGTTTATTGGATTAACAGAAAATGCGCAATATGCATCAAACCGAAATCAGACAGGTGCCATATTGTTGATTTGAATACCTGCAACTACTTAGCACTGATTAACTGGAACACACAATTGGTTTGGTGAGCTCATTAAACCTCATTTCACTACTGAAATATTACTGTGTCTTTCTGTTATTTCATAGATCAAAATGAAATTGCTGATCCAAACGCCCAAATATTTACAAATGAAAACCATGGAAATTGTCAGGGGTTCCTAAACTTTTGCATACGACTGTAACTATTATCTCTCTCGCGCTCTCTCTCTTTCTGACATTCAAGACACATTCTCTAAATGATCTGGTTTTTCTTAGCAATCATTTTTTAGATGATACACATCATTGTAGCACGAGTACCTGTAAAGGAGCCGTTACTATAGCAACAACAAGCTCATTAATCATCAACCCCGGCGTTCATTGTAAAGATGGAACTGGCCAATCAGAATCGGAGAATTTCTCACAAACAATTAGAACGAGTAATTAAATACAACAGACATTGTATATTAATTAAGGCTTTCTGTATGTTACAGAATAAGAGTTCCCATAAATGTAAACCTTAAAAAAAAATAAAGACATATTTTACTTAAGGTTTTCGACTTGACTGTTTCCGCAGTACCGGCTGTGATTAATGCGTCTTATTAGACTGTAATGTGAACTGATTCATTAGGCTGTAATTGGAGCAAGTTTCTGCTCGATTGTGTCATTACTCCGGACACACAGTAAAACATCGCACCCTTATTAGATACAGCCTCAGCGAAATTGTTTTATTGCACCGGTTCGTAGCGTCGCTTAGGGTGGGGGATAAAATAAATTATGTAGAAATCCACTTAGCAATTCAAAGATTTATGATTGCGTGTGTGTGTGTGTGAGAGAGAGAAATAAACGTGAGTGTGTATGTGTTTGAATACCCGAGTCAAGCTGTAGAGGGAACCCTGTCACCTGAAAATGACACAGTGAGACTTTGTTTACCTGCAACACGTTTTCCCACCCATAAAAAACGTAAAACGTGATTATATAAAGGCACAGTTAAAGATCGGATTCCAGCGTCCAGGGTAAAATGATCTGTCAGAGAAGAACCTGTCAGACAGCATTTAATTAAAATCTTAATTAATTCTTAATCAAGACGCAAAACAAACATCCGAAGACACAGGAAAAGACCGAGATCCCAACAGGATGGTCGTGAAGCCGGCGGTCTGTCCTGTGGTCACAGGCCTCGGCTGCTTGTTTATTAAGTGCTGAACGTCTTCCTCATGTAGCTGAGTTTCCCTTCACCGAGACCCCATTTCCTTAATGCATGCAGATTGGCTGAGAATTAAACGTCGCCCACCCACGGCAGTAAAGAGACACAGGGGGAGAGAGAGAGACAGGGAGGGAGAGAACCAGAGAGAGAGAGAGAGAGAGACAAAGTGAGAGTGAGAGACAGACAGAGACAAAGAGAGAGAGAAAGAGAGTGAGAGACATTCAGACAGAGACAGAGAGAGAGAGAACGAGAGAGAGAGACCGACAGAGAGAGAGAGAAAGAGAAAGAGAGAGAGAAAGAGAGATAGAGAGCGACAGACAGAGAGAGAGAGAGAGAGAGAGATGTGGGCTAATTATTATTCAAGCTGTAATCGGGAAACGTGTACCATGCTCCCAAATTAATGAAAAAATGTGACTGACCAATTCCAGAGCCGTCGTTTTGCTCTACCAACTCTTTGAAATTGAGTTTGAGAGAGAGAGAGAGAGAGAGAGAGAGAGAGAGAGCTTTAAAGAAAAACAGTGCCTCGAAGAGAAATTGACTTGGACGGCACACAGGAGGGCACCGAGCAGGAGCCTGTGTTTGTTTTTAGCTTCTCATTCCGACTCAGACGAGGAACTGATAAACATGCAGTAAGCTTTATTGTCTGTCACAACATGATAGAAATGTACCAATACAGACAGACAGACAGACAAAATAAATCTAGAATAAAACAACTGTGGTAGGATAATAAACAGAGGCGCTGCTGGATACTTTGTGTTCCTGGTCAGGTCAATCCCTCTGACACTGAACAGCTTTCGCTCCATGACATCTCCTTTAGCCTGCCATCTGTTTAACCTTAATCCTGTCCAAGTCTTTACCTCTATTGACGATACTCTGTCTAGTCCATCACAGTTCTTCTCAGAGCATCACAAACACGTGTGCATCTGTAGTGTTTTTAAAATGACCACAGACGAGAAAAACGTCTTCCTTAAAATTTTAGGTTCCAAGTTTAATTTCTAAGCTTTTACAACGGATACCTCAGTATCTACGTACAGCACGAACGCCGTACGTTACGACTTTGTTGGATCACAGCTACATGTGTATCTGCAGGAAAACTAACATTAAATATTTTACAACATACTTATATATTTCTCGCCGCTCACAGAGGCTAGCTTAAAGCTTACGCTGGTATTAATGCTAATAAGCGAACGGAGGACTCAGAATTCCTCCTTGACACTTTCATTTCCTTGACGCTTGGCATTAATACTTTCAGATTATTAAAATTCTTTGCATAGTTGCTAGTTTGTTTGTTCTGTTAGGGCTTTAAAAAAAAAAATCTTTAATTTGGTACATTAACATGAGGTGTGTGCCCTGTGATGGGTTGGCACTCCGTCCAGGGTGTATCCTGCCTTGATTCCCAATGATGCCTGAGATAGGCACAGGCTCCCCGTGACCCGAGGTAGTTCGGATAAGCGGTAGAAAATGAATGAATGAATGAACATGAGGTGTGGATCAGCATAGGTCCAGCGGTTGATGATGTTTTTCCGTTGCTGCTTTTGGAGACCGCATTTCATTTCAGAGTTGCAGCAACAGTCACCTTAATTGGCGGCGTGGAAATTTCAAAGCAGGAGATAACAGGCGCTTGTCAAGGGAACGCATCCTGCGCCTGCTTCACAAACCCGTAGACGTGATAACGATAATGATGCTTTTTTTGCCTGTTCTTATATAAAAATGTTTTCCTCAACTTTTTAAAGATTCATGAGATCTTCTTGACGCACATATTGAGGGAACTGGGACGCTCTCTGCCTTTTTTTTTTTATTGTACGTGATGTTCCTGCCGTAGGTGTCTGTCTCACTGTGGCACTTTTCTGGCGAAATGAAGATCGCAGGAGGGATTCTGGGAAGGATTCAGCAATGAGATGCTTCTCGAGGATGCAGTAGGGGTTTTGTAGACAACGTTACGAGTCCAAAATCTTCAGTATCTTTAGATTTCAGTGTTAAAGACGTTGTCTCATAATTTTGCACTGAAAACATATACGAACCTCATTTTTACAGTCTGATTCCACCGATTTATTAGAAATGATCCCAAATGATCCCAAATCAAACTGTATCTGTTCACATGAGCTTCATCGATCGACAACAAGACGACAGAGAACGCGATGTTTACAGGAAAGGTATGAAAATCTGGAAACGTGACAGGAAACACCTCCTCCTGTGTGTGCACAAACCCCCAGGAACGTAGTCGCTGATTTTAATTAAAGATTGGCAGAGCGTCAAGCTGCCGGCGCATCAGCGGGATCAGAAAGAATATCAACGGATAAGATGTTCTTCTGAATTCGTAGGAGGGAAGAAGGGAGGGAAAATACGCACTTTGAAAGAAATTAAAGAAATCTGCAGCCTCTGGTTACGTCCCTGGAACTCGACGGATTGAAATTGAAAAGCTTTTTTTTCTCTAAAGACAAGGAGGATAATAAGTGTATCCTGTGCCATTCTTTGCTCGTACGTCTTATTACCTCTTGGATGCAAAACATTCGTTGGGCTTTAAGGGGACATTTTCTTGGAAAATGAAATCCTTTAATTCAATTTGCTGCAATTGATTCTTTCTCAATGCAAATCCCTTCCTTTGCAAAAATCTCTTCTTTCATCTCCGACACTTTCGCTGTTCTGGATCATCAGACAGTGTGTTTAGGATTTTCACTCAATCCTTTCTTTAACTTTAACGCAATGTATTTTGATGTGATTTCACAGACGTTTGCATAAGAGGTTCAGGCTTCACAAAACCTGCTTAAAATCATCAACGCCCTTTTTTTTTTAGCTCGAAAGATTGCTGGGTTCTTCGGTAATCTGGGAGTTTCTTAACCCAAAAGCAAAGATTTCACACTCTGACGCAATTTCTAAAAGACTGAAGAAAACAAGACAATCAGTCATCATCAGAAGCTTGGGGACAATAAAGGCGAATTGCTTGAATAGTTTATATTTAAGCAGAAACTTTTCTGCAGAAACTAAAGTGCAAGCAATGGAGTCTGACCCAATCAGGTCCAGTTCAGCTCCTCGTACATGGGCGAAGTAAAAAAAAAATCCTGAGTACAGAGACTATGTAATTATTTCAGGCTGAATAATATTTGGTGTTATACTGTAAAACATCTCAAGGTGTTCCATAAGGTTCAGTTCTAAGCCATTTTCAATTTGTTCCAACTGCAATTTGAAATTCTTGATTCTGATTGGTCAGAAGGTGTTGACAAATTCTTTATAGCAGCAGCTCTGAGAGTAGTTTTGAATAATTAACTCCGGGGCCAGGGGTGCACGGTGGCTGGTTAGCACGTTCGCCTCACACCTCCAGGGTTGGGGGTTCGATTCCCGCCTCCGCCTTGTGTGTGTGGAGTTTGCATGTTCTCCCCGTGCCTCAGGGGTTTCCTCCGGGTACTCCGGTTTCCTCCCCCGGTCCAAAGACATGCATGGTAGGTTGATTGGCATCTCTGGAAAATTGTGTGTGTGTGTGTGTGTGTGTGTGCGTGAGTGAATGAGAGTGTGTGTGTGCCCTGTGATGGGTTGGCACTCCGTCCAGGGTGTATCCTGCCTTGATGCCCGATGACGCCTGAGATAGGCACAGGCTCCCCGTGACCCGAGGTAGTTCGGATAAAGTGGTAGAAAATGAGTGGGGCTGTACTCAGGGGCTGTAACTCTCGTAAATATTTACATATATTTATTCTTCTCTCAATCTGAAAAAACTTCCAGTGCATTTGAAACAAAAAAAAAATAAATCCCACAATGCGCCACAAAAACCAGGGAGCATCAACACACACTGTGCTCCTTTACTGGAAATCAGGACATTATATTTACTGAAAGTTTTTGTAGCTCAAATCCAGATTTTAAAAACAAAATTATTGTCAGACTTAATTTTCTCAAGTTTTAATAATTTTTCATTTTTATTCTTCAGCGAATTTATTTTTGTAACCTCTTTCATATAAAGCAACATTAAGATTTTTTTAAAATTAAATGTGCCCATTGGAATAACTTAATAAAGAACTAAATAACTAAAATCAAGCAATGTTATATCGTGTGGTGTATAAAATGTTACGGTTGTCCTGCTCTGGGTATACAGTAGAGTAGAAAACCAAACCAACAGGATGATGACAGAACAGAAGACTGGTTTTAATTACAATGTCAAGGTTCCTCTTTGTTCTGGACGGACACACACACACACACACACACACATAAACACATATACATACACACATAGGGCAGATGCACTTGATATGTCCTACAGTACGTAGCATTCCATTGTTTATTATCTAGGATTCAGGTGCAGGTCACGATGCTCTTATGAAAAGCAATTATGTTTAGTAATTACTCAGGAGTCCAGGTTAATAATTCATTTTGGGAGAGCGCGGTCGAGCCGTGAGCTGCACGGCGACTCGTGCACAGTGAGAGATGATCAGGTTAGTTAACGCCATCAAGCAAGCGTTGCTCATTACCTGCTGTCAGTTAAAGTGTCGATGCTAATTAAAGCATTAAGTGGCCTTAAGATACTGAAGAATAGATGACAGAAACGTAGCATTGCAAGGTGACTCGGAGGACGAGCGGTTCGGTGTGTGTGCTTTATCACCATGTTGAGAGAGAGCCAATGAGTCAGCAGATAAACTTTACTGGTTCAGAATCAATACATAACCAACACTCTCTCACTCACTCATTTTCTACCGCTTATCCGAACTACCTCAGGTCACGGGGTATCTCAGGCATCATCGGGCATCAAGGCAGGATACACCCTGGACGGAGTGCCAACCCATCGCAGGGCACACACACACTCTCATTCACTCATGCAATCACACACTAGAGACAATTTTCCAGAGATGCCAATCAACCTACCATGCATGTCTTTGGACCGGGGGAGGAAACCGGAGTACCCGGAGGAAACCCCCGAGGCACGGGGAGAACATGCAAACTCCACACACACAAGGTGGAGGAGGGAATTGATCCCCCAACCCTGGAGGTGTAAGGAAAATGTGCTAACCACTAAGCCACCGTGCCCCCACATAACCAACACATCTGAGTAAATTTAATTTATTTTGTGGTGTAGAAAACTAAGCAAATGTTATCATTTAAGGAAGAAGTCTCCCGCGTCAGTGCTGTTTGAGTTGTACGTTAAGGAAAAGGGGAAAACAACAACAAAAAACCTTGACTTGTATTGAGCAGTAAGTGTCTGCTTCGTTACACACAATCTGTAGTGTTACGACTTCAAGGTTTAAAATGACTTTAATTGAAAAACTGCAGCACTTGAGGAAACGGCTATCTGCATACATAAACTCACAGACAATCATGATTGGTGTGTTGCTGTGATTGACGGGTGAAAAAGACGAGGACACACCCCCCACCCAGAGAGCACACCCGTATTTGGTGTTGCAGAACCTAAATTAAATATGTAAATGTACTAAATAAAGTACACCGTAGAAATAAAGATATTTAATGTGACATGCTTCCAGGCTTCATGTGCTACAGATCTTCACTCTGCTTTAAAAAATAAAAACCCAACCTGAGCCAGCATCATGCGCTTCAGACAGAAACATTTGATTTGGAACGCACAATAAAAGTAGTGCGGCCTCTGACAAGATAATGATGCTCCTGCCTTGATGTCCGTCTCACCTGGTTCAGCATCGCCGCAGCCCTTCAAACGGTTCCTGTTTCCATGACAACGCATCCTCAGCCTGCCTGCAACATCGCCAACGCCATAATAACAAAAAATAAAGGTTGATTATGGATTTTGTAGTCATCTCGTCCTTATTGATTCTGCTCGCCTATTTCGAAACGATGGCTGAGGACGAGAATGCAGAGTTGACGGATGCGATAGACTTTTATTTATTTATTTGTTTATTTATTTATTTTTGTTGAATCCTTTTTGTCCGTGGTTCTGTCTATGTTCTTTGATGTCAAAACCACCAAATGGATCAAATTTGCTTCTCGTTATAAATAACGTGTCACTATTTTGCCATCCGACTCTTTTTATTTCTAACTCCCTTCTATTTATCGTTGGCTCGCTCTATTTTTCTTTTTCGTTCTCCCTTGAACACACACCCAGCACAGAATACGATCATATCAAAGCTTCTTATTGTGTTAAGGCCTCTGCTTGGGATTGAGCTGATGTATTACAGGCCACAGAGCTGAGCAGATGATAGGGGAGAAACAGAGGAAAAAAAAAACCTTTGGATTTTCCACGGCTCCGTCGCAGTTATTGCATCTGACAGGAAGCTGCCCACATAACTCAATCCTGTCATCGCCCAGACCCGAGGCCCTGCAGACGTCTGAGCCGCCATTGACCTGTGTTTTCTAGGGCTGGTGGCTTATGAAAAGGTACAACTGAAACCCGAAGGCATGGATTGCCTGCTTCATGTATTTTTCCTTTCCTTGTTCTCTCTCTCTCTCTCTCTCTCTCTCTCTCTCTCTCTCTCTCTTTTATACTCCTCACATATTGCTCTGTCTGTAAGAGAAGCTAGGGTTGAAGCTAGTTTTTTTTGTTACTCATTTCTTGGCAGCCAAAAACCGCTCGATTTCACCAGAGAATCTTTTAATTCAAAACTTACATAATTGATAAAATCGCAAAAACAGGATTCTTCTTTAAAACTCCTCCCACTAAAGACACATATGTAATGATTTTCTATGAGAGCTGTGCTTGTTTTCATACAAAATCTTAGAATCCTGAACAATTTGCTCTGTGAATATTGCAGAGTTTGTTTGATTTTGTACCTTGATGTGATTGCAAAATTGTTAAATCCTGTAAGAATTATTAGTTATGAGTCTAATCGAATTAACATTTCTAATATGATCTCTCTCACTCACTCACTCATTTTCTACCGCTTATCCGAACTACCTCAGGTCACGGGGAGCCTGTGCCTATCTCAGGCGTCATCGGGCATCAAGGCAGGATACACCCTGGACGGAGTACCAACCCATCACAGGGCACACACACACACACTCTCATTCACTCACACACTACGGACAATTTTCCAGAGATGCCAATCAACCTACCATGCATGTCTTTGGACCAGGGGAGGAAACCGGAGTACCCGGAGGAAACCCCCGAGGCACGGGGAGAACATGCAAACTCCACACACACAAGGTGGAGGCGGAGGCGGGAATCGAACCCCTAACCCTGGAGGTGTGAGGCGAACGTGCTAACCACTAAGCCACCATGTCCCCCCTCTAATATGATCTGTTTAGTGTTTAATAATGATTAGAAATAGCCTATTTCAAAAGATATGTGAGATATATAAATAGACACTTTACACAATGTATCATGTGGATTAACATTTAGTATCAAAGAACTCATGTTCCTGAGTTTTAAACTGTGGCCAAGAAAACCATACAGTACGTGTGTGTTCATTGACTTTCACTACTAGATTTGTTCTCTCTAATGTTAGCTAGTTGATTTAAAATGAAATACTAGCATGCTAGCTACATAATTTTCTCACCTAGTTAGCATTTCCTAAATTAGCGGCAGAAATGTCATAATTCGTCTCTATGACATTTCTGCGGTGTGACAGAAATGTTTACATTTACATTACATTTATTACATATATAACATACAGATTTTAGCGCATCTCTAATATGATCGGTCACTAACGTAATCCCTACACGTTATACCTGTAGTCTTAAATATCTTAACATACAGACAAAGTGAAGGTTTATAATAGACCAGATTTTAAAATCGCTCCCATTTTTTTAATTTAAGCCCCGCCTCCTCTTAAAATAAAAGTTGTTGTATTTTCCTTGCTCAGAGTTGCTCTGCGATTGGTCCTGAATCTCTCTTAAGATAATATTCATAGTTAGAAAATGTAAAGTTATTAAAGTTATTAGGAGCTCTCTGAGATCATTCGTAGTGTCTTTATAAATTCAGGCCATGGGCTATTTCTGAACTTGTGTCTACAATCTGGCAAAAGTAGTCATTTTGATTAATTTCCTGCCAAAAGGCTGTTGAAGGAAACATCAAGCCAGGACAGATTGATAGCGCCCTCCGTCTCAGTCCTAAAACCTCTAACTTGACCATAATTGGAAAGTATGAAAAAGTTATGGGAATTGTGTATTATTCACTAACTGTAGCCATATTGGAGAATGGAGTGGATTTTTAAAAGCCAGACTTCGTCAACCCTTCTGCCATATTCTGTCGATGAAACTTAATAGATCTGGCTTCCCTTCACTCTTTGAACTAAAAGGGCACTTCATAGCACTCTTTGTCTGTGTTGAAAAAAAAAGATTGGTCTTTTTCTCAAGGTGGGGGTTCGACAGAGGATCCTTTAGAATCGTATTCGCCTTGAGGTGAAAGCTCTGAAGAAGTGTTTACACAAAAAGGGCTCTTTTTAAAAGGAGCCACACTTAAAATAGTCTCCAAGGGTCCTTCAAAGCACATCTTCATGTCTGTGAAGGTACTCTTTACAGGAAGTGAGCTACTGCATTGTAGATTCCTTCAGAAAAAAGTGGGGGAAAAAAAATCCCAGCTCCTGTGATTTGGTCTAAATGACAAACTGCTTCGATATGTAAATTATCCCGACTTCACGACTGCAAACTTTACAGCTGTAAACAAAGTGTCAGTCATATGAAATCTGAGTCAGTTAACACACGTCTCACACAGAAAGACAATCAACATCAGCGTTACAAAATCTGTTACGCATCCATGAATAAAAGTAAACATCCGTGTCATTACAGAGAGCTTCACCGTATCGACCATTACACTTTAATCCGTTTATTATCTGTAAACTGCTAGTCGTTCGTTCCCAGAGTAAGTCGATAAGTTTCCATAGCAATGATAACATCTCCAATCTGAGATGTTAATTAGGACAAACCTGTGATTTGTCTAGAAGGCAGCGCTGTAGATTAAAATGTTGCTCTACTTGAGCGATACGTATTTAATTACCTTCTGTTGACCATAAACAAAGATTAGCTTGTGCCTGCGCTCCTATAGGGTAAAAAAAAAAGAAATGACTTCTGGGTGACCTGAAGCTTGTGCACAAGTGTTATTGGCCTTGTTGAGTTGAGTTGTAAGCTGTGTGAATAGCTGGTCTAAGTGAATAGATGGAACAGGCATGGCTTTAGCGCTCACTCAGCACTTAGCCGGGAACCGTTCAGCGTTCGTGTGGATTGGGGTTTATTCTTCACTGTGGCGTGAGCAGCATGCTGAAATTGGAGGCTTGCTGGAAAAGTAATTTCCTCCACCAGATGGTCTTGTCTGGTGCTTCTACTTCGATAAGGATTTGTTTATTTCCGTTTGGTTTTACCAGGAGTCAGCAGTGTTCTCAATCGCGTCAACGTCTTCATCTGTTCGAATACATTCATCCGCACGACTCAAGGCGTCTGTCGGACCTCCGGGGTAGCACTTCACGTAATTTATGAATAGTAGCACTACAGGCGATCTGATTTTGGCGTGAAGCTAAAACGGGAAGAATAGAAACGTAATTAATGGTGTACAAGATGCTAGCTGTATCTATGGAAACCTCCATTAGGTCCAGGTTTTATAATTGTGTTCACTTCAGAGTCTGAATTCAGTACAGAACATTTATCAGACTGTATGAACGCTTAAAAAAATGCTTATAGACGCCAAGAGGCAGTGAAGAGGCGGACTTCCTGTTATGCAACACCGAAACAGCTTCTCAGAATAAAACTCGGCAGGAGTTAATGTTCTGGAAGAGGCCTTTGGTCTCAGTTCTTCACTTTATATATGTATATATATATATACACACAGATTACAAACATTCGGAGGAAAAATAAATTTTTTTGTCAGTCAGCATGATTCTAAACACCTCTGGCGTTAATATCGGCCACTTCAGACCCTTGCTACTTTAATATCTTTGCAGGCGGCAGCTGGCATAATCACAGTACGCCATCTTTGTGTCCCATCCCCACAGGGATCTCTGGAGCGCTAAAGGATATTTCCGGCATTCGGATCTTGCCCATCTGATGGAGGGGAAATGATTTTATTTGGTTAACTGCTGGCTTAATGATATGGAAGGCTTCATTAGGTTGCGTCCATTATGTTGGCACTCTCAGCCCGAGTACATTTTCCGCATGCTGCACCCGAGTGGCTGGGAGATTCTCGGGGTGATTTAACCTGTTCAGCCTGGAGTTTTTATTCAAACATTTAGAAATCTATTAAATCTATTATAAAAATCTATTGAAGATTTTTGAACATTTTATTTTTACTTTCTGAAACACATTAATGCCCTATGGGATAAGTACTATAAAGCAATTACCACTCTGCTACTACAAACGATTGTGGGAATAATGATGGGAAAGATCAAAGATTGGAGGATTAGATAATTCTACGGTTATGTTGATGTAATTTAATAATGTGAATTGTATTAGTAGCTTAAGCATTTTATAATGTCTTCACATATATGCTTAAATTAGAAAAAAAGCAATTGTGGACAATGAAATTGAACTTCCTGTCCAATCAACTTGATTAAATAGATGAAAACTTGGCAACCTCAATTACTTTCACAATCAAAAAACAAAATAATTCACAATAATTATGAGTTTGAATGGACATTGTAAAACTGTTTAAAGCAGAACTCATGCAAAACAAAATCTTCTCCTTGCTATTGGTTTAATAATAGTAATTTTTTACAGACTTGGCAACCTTTACACACTATGAGTTAACACTCAAAAAGCCACCAGAACGGCAGCTTCTTATTCCCCCCCTCAATAAATATGAGTGATTCTTCATATGAATCTGAAACAATTGACGTTTGCGCAGATATTTCACTCTCGATCGATGTTCCACCCCCTTTATTTTGATATTCTCGCTTGAAACGTGTGCTAATGCGGCACTCACTACAAACAGATCATTTTTATGTGAAATGTGAAATAAAATCATTTAATGTTTGACTTAACTCTAGACAGGTCTAATGTTTGCTAAGAAGTTAATTAAAAAAAATATATATATATTCAGGAGGATTCAGTCAAATATGTTTTCTCATATATGTTAAAAACGTGTTCGGGTTTCAGCTCAAATAAAAAAAATAAGAGAAATTGATCATTCCATCTGGACAATTAGCAACTTTTCTTAGTTTGTATGCTAGCACAGATTGTAGCATAGAGTATACAACAGTTATAGTTCCGTAGAGTCTGTATGTATATGTAGTCATATCGTAAAACGTTGTCAGAGAGTAGGATGCTTTGACAGAGATAAAAACCAGACCCAAGTGTGGGGTAAATTATAAAAAATGCGATAAAAAATGATGGAAAATTTGGTACAAGGCACAAAAAAACTTGAACACAATCGCTGAAGACACCGACAGATCACAAACAACTCAAAACCTACCAACAACAAAACAGAGACAAACTGAGACGAGGACGAGGGAAATTAGACACATTAGGATCAGAGGACTAAAGACACGTAAAAACAACATAAACAAACAAAGAGGCAGGGAATGTCCAAACATCACCCTGACAACTGTTGCTAGTGCAGAGTTATCAAAATCATCAGCAAAAAAAAAAAAAATGCACTGGAAATGTTTTCCATGCGTAGCCATTTCAAAAGGGACATTAGAGAAAAGATTCGAGAAAGAACTGTATTGCAAAGGTAATTTGTCTTTTTTTTTCAGCATGTACATCACACATCTGTTTTCTCCCTGTATAATACTACAGTACTTCCTAGTGTGAAGCTGTCACTAGAGTAGACAACAAGATTTTTTTGTCTTTTTTGTCTCTGTAACATAGAGACAAACAAAGAGAGGCAAAAGTTTATAACTTATGACCACTGTTATACAGTAAGTCCAGTTTTTAATCTTTAAATGAATCATCGACAGATTTATGTAACAAAACACGACTACAAATATATTTACCACGTGATACTTTTGGCTTTTCAGGCTTATCTTTGAATCACCTACACAAAAGGAAAGAGGTTGTGTGTAAACCTTTAGAACCATCTGTTTTTGGCTCGACTGGAAACTTCCATCGTCTGCGGTGCGACGATTCCGCTTTGTCTCTCGTTCATGATGTTCTCTCAGATGATGTGAATTTAAGGAGAAAAAATAAAAATAGAGCAACATTATGGCAGCGGAGTGGTGCAGTAGGTCGTGGTCTCATCTCCAGTCTCCTCAATTTAATCCCAAGCTCAGGTTATAACCTATCCCTTGGAGAGGCTTTGGATCAACTTTTACTCTGATCAGGATAGACAGATGGAAGCAGGTTTTTTTTTCAGTTCTCTTGTACACTCACATTGGGGATGGATTAAGGTATGTACAAGCTGAGAAATTGTGATAAAATTCATCAGAGACTTCAAGATCTACCAAATGCACATATTATTTGGTTAGATTAGATCAGATTAGATTGGATTAGATGATTCTTCAGCTTGAATCTCACAATGACATGATGCCCTTATATTTCAGAAACTGAACATTTTCTGCAATGTTGCTCACATTTCTACAAAGGACACTAGATAGAACTTTGTAATAAAAGCAAGACCTTTATTGAAAACATGTACGTGTAACTTTTCTCGTCCGTGTATGTGACGTAAAATAACACTTCCGCAAATTCCTCCCTTTCCTCCCCAAAGGTCTAAACCCACACAGCTGTACTGAGCTAATTGTAATGAACTCTGAGTGGTAATTGAACAAGTTTATAGATTTTGCACAAGGTCTAGAATTGGATATTGTTTTTTATTTTTTTTTTTAAATTTTGCTAGATTTGTTTCTTGTCATGGTAAATTGGGAATTCATTGAGTTTTGGGTTTATTAATATATATATAAAAAGTTAAATCCATCAGTGGATGTTAGACTTAGCAAACAATAGGCAACCATTTTGTTCACATCAGTTGATCAGTTTTCAAGTGGAACCATTTAACCATTTCTTCAAGGGATATAAAATAAAAGATCTAACTGCAAATATATCACACTTTTCTTTTAATTCCACTGTGTGCATCACTCAACTCATCATGGTCTTCCACATAAAAATAGCACTTCCTAGTTTTTAATAAAGAAAATAGGAATAAAGACCATTCATATACTTTTATTAGAAAAGTATTATTATTATTATTATTATTCAGATATTGCTATCAGATTAAAGAAAATAAAAACTATTTAGTAAATAATTAAAATCAAAAGTAATAAAAAAAAATGTATAGATAGCTTTTAATGAGACCCTTAAAAAAACACTAAATTGCTTATAAAATCAAACCCCATTTTAATTCACAGATCCAGAGTTGGATCACTATTACATTTATTTAAACCACAATAACAATTTCCACTTGACAGCATCATGTCATTTCTTTGCACATCTTAATTTTGATAATAATAATTATTATGCTTATGCATCTAATAAATATGCATTAATCCTGTGGAAAATAAATATAAACTATTACTGTACAATAATGAAAACCCATGCACTCAAGAGGGGAAAAAACAGACATAAATTGTTACTCACAAATCTGTTAACACACATTAAGTGTTATGAATATTAATAATATAATTGCTGCTTCATTAGCACGAAACATTTAATCCCTCCATCTTCACATAATTACAGAGTTACAGAGATGGTGTTTAAAGTGTAAACAATTGAAGTATAACTAATTCATTCATTCATCTTCTACCGCTTATCCGAACTACCTCGGGTCACGGGGAGCCTGTGCCTATCTCAGGCGTCATTGGGCATCAAGGCAGGATACACCCTGGACGGAGTGCCAACCCATCACAGGGCACACACACACTCTCATTCACTCATGCAATCACACACTACGGACAATTTTCCAGAGATGCCAATCAACCTACCATGCATGTCTTTGGACCGGGGGAGGAAACCGGAGTACCCGGAGGAAACCCCCGAGGCACGGGGAGAACATGCAAACTCCACACACACAAGGTGGAGGCGGGAATCGAACCCCGACCCTGGAGGTGTGAGGCAAACGTGCTAACCACTAACCACTAACCGGCTTATTTTAAGTTTTTACTTAACGCTTGATTATACACAAAATAGAAAAATAGCAAAATTCATTTTAGTTTACAACATGAACAAGGTATAAAATAAAAAACTCTTAGCAGAGTCAGAAAATTGGCCATCTATTCAATATAATCATCTCTCAATCTTCAGAAATCTTCATTTACTTTAAATGCTGGCTGTTGTTCCTTCTTGTGTTTAATCATGGTTATTTATATGCTTTCTCAGGCCACACTAACAATATGCTTGGGAGCACTTCGGCCCTGTTCGTATTAAACGAGAAGGCCGCCGCTCTTCTCTTATGGGCTGTGGCTGGAGGCACACCACTTTTGTTTTTAATTTACAAACCATGTAAGTAAATTAAAAAAGAAATGGCTGAACTTTATTTGGACTCCGGGGCTGTTACAATTACAGAGCAATTACACCTCGGGTCTGTAACCTGAAATTGCTCAGGCTGCCTTATTTAAAATCAAAATCAAACAGGATGAAAATGTTGGAGCTTTATTAAGCAGTGAAAGTGTTAGTAGGCTTGTTCTAGATGACCTCTTTTGTTGTGATGACCAAGTAGGGGTTGGAAACCGCACAACAGAGTAGTGAGCGACGTCTTCTTTAATCGGGTGAATCTACGTAGACATACGGACAGAAAGAACCTTCATTAAACCTTCCTGAATCTCAATCACTTACCTCCGCTACCGCTGAGCCAGACTCTGCTAGCTCGAGGAGTTAGAGGGCGCTCCTGATTGGCTCCTCCAAATTTGTCAGGTTTTTGTTTCTGTTTCTTCAGGATGTCTGTCACATCCTAAAAACTAAGAAAAGCATAGTTATAATAATCACCCAGGTCAGATTTGTAGGATTTCACTAATAACTTGTATCACCTAGATCCTGGAATCAATACCTGTTTTCTTGGAAACCTAATAAAGAGCTGTGTGTGTGAAGAGCTGTGTGTGTTTTGGGGAAAGGGGGCTGTGATGTGCCACATCGTGACCCGACAGCACTTTGTTTGAGCTTTAACTACAGAAAATCAATAGAATGGGCATATAAGTATTAATCTAATCACAATCTACTTTCAGTAGGAACTACACTAAAAAAAAGCTTGTTGAATAGACTTCGTTCAAATGCCTACATCGGTAATTGATTTGAGTGACATTAACACAATTTGTTTTTGTACATCCAGCACGGTTTGAGTCTTGAATTGAACCAAACTTTAAGCTCACACCTGAGCTGAGAATAAAACCCACAGTGGTGATGTTTTGTAACAGTGCACTATTCTACCATGTGTGTTTTAATCACCTAAAAGCACTATAGAAAACTATAGCTATACTGCAGTTTCAATTAGCACTAACATAGTCATTAGGAGTGCGTTTAAATGGATGTGACTTTTCTTAAATCTGTCTGAACATATTCCTTTTTCTCTGTGTTCTGTCTGAGCTGTACTGTTATACAAACACCGCTCACCTTCCGATTAGACAACCTTGTAATAGTATAAATAATATTGCAATCAAGTCGTCTCTCTAAGAAATAATTATTTCATTATTGTAATGTTTTGGTGCACTGACATCGGTAGGAATCTGATCTTCCAGACTTAAACGGTTGAAGCATGACTGTTTTAATCGATTGCTTGATGATTATTGTTTAACAAAATCACGCTAAACGTTTTGTAGAGCTGTTAGAGTGTCTCTCTTTCTCCAGTGGTTCATTACCATGTTCGCTACATGAAGTGGCACTTCTGCAATTTTCTAACCATTACATCCTTTCAACTGCTCGGAGAATGACACGTTCTGAATTTGAGTGACTTATCTGACAGTGCTACAAGTTAAATATCCAGAGTCTGGATGGATCCTCACAGATCGAGAGGGAATTTACGAACACTTTTATGTCTACTTTAATAATAGAAGTGTTTACTCAACATGGCTTAAAAACTTTAAAAAATAATTGCTTCAAAATAATTTTTGAAGCAACTCATTTTGTATAGAGTTACCCATGTAACCAGCATTAAATGAAGATTATGAACATTTGTGAATATATTTTTTTAAATGTTCTTTCAGAAATCCTGTCAGATTAGTTCATTGTGTAACAAACATAATGAATCCTTTAAAAAAATCCCTCAGAAGTCTCGTCTGATTAACTCACATTAACCATCTGGCTGTCATTTAAATGGAAATTTATGAATATAAATCTCCTGTCAGGTTAGCTTGTGTACATAGCTAGCTGACAGTAAATATACATTTCTTGTTAGCCTGTATTACAAAGGTGCCTTTTAAAAATGAACTTTCTTTCAGAAATCATCTCAGGTTAGCTTGTGCTACCTAGCTAGTGGACAGTAAATATACATTTCAGTAGACCTTGCTACTTAGCCAGCATCTTAAATGTACATTCCCTCAGAAATCATGTCCTGTTAGCTCATTTTACCTACCTAACTAGCACTAAATGAACATTAAGAACATTTGTGGATGTATTTTTAAAAAATCCTTTCAGAAATCCTGTCAGGATAAACAAACAATTATCAACCATTATGAATGTAATTTAAAGAAATTTAAAGAAATCTCAATGTTTTGAAATATTTGTCCATGTCACTGTATCCAACATGTAAAATGTACATTTATGAATAAAAAATATTTGTAACTGTAAAAAAAAATTTTTTTTTTAGCTAGCAGACCTTCAAATATACATTTCAGGATAGCCTGCATTACTTAGCTGGTATTTTAAATAAACATTGTCTTAAAAATCCTGTCAGGTTAGCTTGCTAGCCTTCCCATTTCTTTTTAAAAATCCTTTCAGTTAAGCTCATGTTACTCTCTAACTGCATTAAACAAACAGATTCAAGGATGGCATTTAGGTCTGGATCTGAATCAGTGACACCAGTCGGAGTTATTTTGAATTCAACTAGCATGACTTCATTGGTTAGCTAACAAGATAACTGTTGCAGGTATTTTGGTAATATCAGCCTGATAGCATTTTAAGTTAAACTAATGATGTTAATGTTTGAAATTGAGGTTGAGGCAACATACAGTACGAACAGAAATGATAAAAAGAGACATATTACTAATGAATTACTCTATGATTTACTACTAAGCCTGCTTAGTATGTGGTGTGGTGGTACAGAAGGTAACGCTGTAGCCCCACAATTCTAAGATGCCTGGTTTAATCCTGAAATGTTCCCTGGTTCTTTCTCAAGTTTTCATTTTTTTCCCTCTTATCTTCTTTTCAGTGACTGCAGGTTCCTAATGGCTTCTGATCTAGTCTCACACACTTACGCTTTCACCCCTGTCTGTCTCCTGCTCACTGCTGCAAATGTATTCATAACACATGCATCTTTCAGTGCCTAAAGAGAGAAGAGCGGTCGGCAAACGAGGGGTTTAGAAGTCATCCTCCTGTAATATTAATGCTCCTCTTTTTGCTGTCAGTACGACAGCTCTGCGGCTGATTAGAGCGCTTTTGCCATCGTGATGCTCTCTTGACCTTCTGTGTTGTTGGACTGATTCATCCATGATCATGTGTCTCTGACCTGTTCTTTCTCTCACTCTTATCTTCTCTGCTGTTGGATTAATGTCACATCAGATTGTTGTTTTCTGTCAAAATGCTGCAGCTTAATGATTTGGATGAGCAAACAATTCAAGGCTTTGGTGGTCCAAAGAGCAGATGTGTTGACAGAACGATCAGATCACTGAGGGCAATTTTAAATAAATAAATACATAAACAAGTGAGCTGTGTTTGATGATCATTAGCCTATGGATTTTTTTTCTAGACCTGCTAAAAAAAAAAAAAAAAAAAAAAAATACCAACACTGGCGACTCCTTTTTAAAACATGTTAAAATTCCACCTTACTGAATACTTCATTATATTATCTATTATCTTATTCAGCGTTTATTATATTGTCTTTGCTAAAGAAAATTTATTAATGACGTCCGACATTAAAGTTCCTCTGAAAAAGACTTCGTTACCATAGAAACGATAAACGATTTGTACTCACAACCTTCCAAACTTCCCTAAACAATTCCCTAAAATGTTCTGTTCTGGTCAGCTTTGCTACTGTATGTACCAGTTTCTTTGATCAAAACACACTATTCGTCCTTCTGTGTTTTCTGTGTTTTGTTTTCATACATAAAATATCATAAAAATGTACATCTAGGGCATCTTGGCATCTTTAGAGCACATATAGTGCAAATATCCTCTTCCTTTAAGCTCCTTCTTTTTCCTTTTTTTTGGTTCTGAGAGGTCACCGAGCTGCTGATATGGACACACACATACACAGATGTAAATAACTCCCAGCAGCTTCCGACCTGAAACCCTTAGAGGAAACAACAAGGTTAAATAGCTGCGTTTTTAAAATTTCTTCGCATACTTATCATGGAGCCAACGTCGAGGTTGAGGTTCAGAGCCAGGCTGTGTTCTAATCTGACGAATGCAAATCCTACTTCTTTGTTGATTATTTAAACCAAGGGCACGGCACACAATAAAACATAATCACATTAAGTTTTTCAGCTACTCGGACAAACATCAAAGCCTTAAATTGCACATATCCCAAATTCGGGATGAGGTTTATGAATCGAGGAGGGGATGGAGGCGGACGAATCAAAGGAAAAAGGGAGTAAAGGAGGGTGAAGGGCTGAGGGCGAAAGAGAAAATCCTGATTTAATATTTGACCTTTTGAAGGGAAGATCATTCCACAGTCAGTCTTAGACTGAAATTAATTTGGAACATTATTTCTTTCTTTTTTTTAATTTCATTTTCCTGCACCAGTCACATGTTAACGACTGACTTCAGCACAAGTAGGAGAAAAGAAAGAAAAGGAGGTAAAGGACAGTGAGCACGATTTCATCCCCAGCATGATATCAAGCCCTGAGTGGTCTGTATTCCAGGACGTCTGGCCGCCGTGTCCAAAGTCAAAAGACTGCATTAGGTATTGTGCAGGAATAATGCTGTAATGCAACTCCCATTTTTTTCCCACTGAATGAGCCTTCAGTGATCCGCTGTTGAATCATCGAGTCGTGAGCCAGACTGCTTTGTTGTGTCTCCTTCTTCATTCCACCCACACTGTTCTTCATATTTCTTTCACCCAGACAATCCTACTAACTACCTGCGCTGTGCTGAGGGGATTGAGCTGTACGTGCTCTTGCTGCGTTCTGTATATCAGACGGTTTAAAATGAGGAATACAGTAGAAGCACTTGGAGAATGTGGAGTTATAGGAAATCAGGGACAGGATGGATGGTTTCCTTTTACCATTTACTCCTATTACACCGTGGCAAATAGGCCAAAATTGTACATTTTAATTGTACAAATTAAATAATGACATGGAATAATTTTTATCCACTTAAAGTTACGTGTCATGGAATATTCACAAGCAGGAACAAACAATCGGTTTCCTCATCCCACATATTTCTTCTCAGGTTAATTCATAAGCACTAACACTGGAGACTCCTTCCAAAAAATGAAAAAAAAATAAAAAGTACAAAAACCTCAATTATACATCGTCTTTGTTTACGAGTGTTGTACTTTGTTTTGTACGAGTCTCTCTAAAGGGGACGCTGTTGCCATAGAAACAATAATATTATCCTAAGCACATTGTGAAATAAACATTAGCCAGAATGGAGAATATGTCCGGTGTTTTATTATGAATAGTTTGTAAATTTTTTTGTAACAAATAAATTAGAACAAAAAAACACCCCAACAGACTTATTTTTTGCAGTTATAGCTAGCAGGTTGTATAGACAGTGGAAATTTTTATTTTTATTTTGCACAAGCAGGAACAAACCCGCTTTTTTGGTTATCCTCATCAAAACTTCAAACAGAAATAAAACACTGGAGTGAGTTTGAAGGAGACAGGCGTGTATGTTGGTTTGTGTGCGTGGTTGTGTTGGTGATGTCGAACACTTGCGAGGACGAGAGTAGAAGTGGTCTGTGAGCTGTGATGACAGGGAATGGGAAAAAAAAATCAATTGTCACTAAGTCAGTAGTGCCAAGGGATCTGTGTGTGTGTGTCGCAAGGCTGATAAAGCTGATAAAAGCTCACGCATGGCTTCTCCGGCTGTGACGTGCTTACTCGTTGATTCGGAGACCATCTGGTGCCCCACAGATGCCAGAGCAAAGAGCCACTCTCGCCTGGTTCCACAGGGGCATCCGCTGTGTCCCTGCTTTAATCCCATGTGCAAATTCCCCCAGACTCCCAGCCAATCAGCAGGCCTGACTGCTTTCTTTTATCCGCTGTACCGCCACACGCGACCTCTGGATGGCAGTAACGACTCGGACGATCACCCGAGTGGTTTATTTAGCGCTTTCGAGACAAACATTGTTAGTCTTGATGTTCTTTGTTTATAATTTGCGTGTGATAGCACACAGGGTGAAGTTTCTTTGGGTGCCTAATAGAAAGTAATGTGTGGGAGGTCTAATTGTATTTTGCTCAAGGCACAGAGAAGGTGTGAACTCCAACAAATGTTCAGCGCTCCACTAGCGAAGGGGAAGGCGCTGATTATAAAAAGGGCAGACTGCTGATTCGGGCTTTACTCAATGGCCCAAAAAGTGGAGACACAACTTCCTGTGTAACACTGTTTGTGTGAATAAGAGAGAGGTGCTCTCTGATGAGTCAACCATTATGAATGGTTTCATAGGCATGTTTTGGTGTTAGGACTCAAACCGATGGGCTAGAAGATCGGCTACTACACTGTTAATTCTCAGTAACTGTTCACAGTCATTAGTCACGTTAATCCCAAATAGTACATGGTTTGTATGTTTAATGAAACTCTGATACATGTGTTGGGAATCAGGGGGTTTGATTTGCATTAATCCTGCACTTGATTGAAGCCATGTTATAAATTCAGATTTTGTCATTTTGATATTTACAAACCAGCCACAAAAATGGAAAGATGGAAAGGTTTCCCACATTGTAAAATGCAATTAACTTTCCTAAATTACTTTGGGAATGTATTAATTGTGAATTGGGAATTGTACTAATTAAAAAAAAGTTAAAGTACACCCAGTGTACCAGGTGCCTGGAATCAGATAGAGGAAAAGGAGGCTTTTTAAACCCTGTTGAACAAACCACCAAAGTAAAGGAAATAAAAATGTTCAACATGGCATCATGTTGTCCTTGTGGGGAAACTGACCTCAAGTCTCAAGGCTTGAAGTAGCTAAAGTCCTACCACACTGAGCCTCAGGGCAGCACTAAGACCTGGCGTGGCAGGAATGCTGGAAAACATAAGAACAGCCAGAATGAAGCAAGAGACTGAGAGAGCTCGACCTTGGGCAGAGACAAAGCGCTCTACTGATGAAGCATGAGGGGTGTAGGGAAGAAAATAGTACTGAATTTGAGAGAGAGAAAAAATTGAGTGGGAGATAGAGTCAGCAACTCTATCCACCAACCGGTCTCTGATGCACTATCTACATAAACTACACTAAACATTTATATAAAAATCTTAAATGTACCATTTCCCAGCCTCATTTAATTAGAAGATTCGGTATCTTGTTGTCTTACCAATAACAGAATAAGGCAGCTTCAGATGCAGATCGTTGCAGTAACAACAGCATGGCATGATGGGAGATGTAGATTTCATTGGACTACGCTTTTCTCTATTCCCAGAAAGGAGCTCTGCGGACTTTTGCTCTGCTGGAGTTTGTGAGTGTTACTATACGTGATCAGATGTTCGTTCAGATTCAAATTAAAATAAAAAACAACAACAAACAAACATGTAATATCACAATATTAGAAAACATCTCTTTCGTTCCTGAACGATCGTTATGAAGCGGCAAAAGCTTCATGAAAAAGATGCATTCTCTAGATGGGTTTTTAACATGTTCGTAGAGGTTGGGGGTCTAATAAACTTTTGAATTTGTGATCTTCTTTTGCTTTTTTAATGTGACTGATGACTATCAACAAGGAGCTGGTTGTTCTGATTGATAAGCTCAGAAATGTCACCTGGTGCTAGTCCTAGCTGCTAGTAGAGCATTAAAAACATAAATCACTCACTCTCCCAGCAGTGGCAGCTTGGTTCTGGGGTACGAACCCATGACCTTCCGATCAGTAGTCCAACACCTTAACCACTGAGCTACCACATCCCTAAACACATCCCGACACACTACAGTACAAATGCCTAAGTATAAATGAGAGTATTAAGAAATACACACAGTTTTGTTAGTTAATAAAAAAGTATCGTTGATGTCATATAGACCTCATGCTAACTCTTAGTGGAAACAATTCTAAGCAGGAGTGTACTGTAGGTAGGAATTTTAGGACCCTGAATAGAGTACCGCACAGCAGCCGAACCCTGCTTGTAAATTTCACTGGGCCCTTGGAGTCAAACCCCCTAACCAGCAGGGGACAGAGAATTAGTCAGTGTCCCTTGAAATTGCATCTCAAGGCTAAGATTGTTGGACTGAGGTCCTTTCTCAGTGGAAGCTACGGATTTCCAGCCTGGTCTTCAGATCTTTAGTTCCTCTTGGCGATCAGTAATCTAGCCGTCCATGATATCCATGATGCATTGGTGCTCCCGAGCAGAGCTAAGAATACAGTAGTGTGTGTGTGTGTGTGTGTGTGTGTGTGTGTGTGTGTGGGAGGTATTTTCAGAGATGGTGAGTGGGTGATGCGCATGGCCAGCTGGAATTTAAGCTCCAGCGTTTGTCACGGTTGGCATCACTACATGGAGGCCGGAGATAAGGAAGTGGCAGGACACTAACCATGTTGACAGAAAGAGAGAGAAAGAGAGAGAGAGAGAGAGAGAGAGCGAGAGAGAGAGAAGAAAACAGTGTAGAGGGAATGATGGTGATGAGGCTCATATTTATGCGGCTTGCAGTCCTTATGCAGTGTTTTGGAGCGAAAAGCTGGAGCAAGAGACAAGACACTCTCGTTTCTTCCTTCCTTCCTTCCTTCCTTCCTTCCTTCCATCCATCCATCCAAACATTTTTCCCCTTTCCCTCCTTCCTTTCTTCCTTCCTTTCTTCCTTCCACCTATCCATACATCCTTCCATCCTTCCTTCCTTCCTTCCTTCCTTCCTTCACATCTATCTCTTCAGGGCACCTTCAGGCACATTACAGCAATATTTTTTTTTAATACTAAATGATTCTGAAGCACATTAATAGTCCCGGGTTTTCTCTTTGTTAACTGACAGAGTCATTACGAGCAGCCGTATCGCTTCACCGAGGTGTCGGAGAACTTAAGACGAGCTCTAATGTCAATATGTCAGTGTATTACACCCCACCGGAGCAGATTACATACTAATTTACATTAACCGCCAAAGCCACGTGGTTCTGCGTGACCCCATTCCTCTGTGTGCTGCATGGTGTCGCTGTGAATACAAATACCTCCACTACAGCGATATACAGTAAATATGCAAATCAGACAAATGAATATGCATGTCATACTAATTGGTGCTTCAGTTCCATAACAGGTCCTGCCACTGAACAAATCAAATTAAGTCAGCTTTACTACCAATGCTCCTTCGAGTCCTTATGAGGCATGCACTTAAAGCTACATAAAGTAGGAAACAACAAAGTTGCTCTTATTATATTAATGTAGAGAGAGAGAGAGAGAGAGAGAGAGAGAGAGAGAGAGAGAATAACATATTCCTTTATTTGAAATGAATGTACTTAAATTCATTATTAGATTATCAATATCAGGTTATCAATAAATCACTGAGAATCGTGTTCATATATGACTCCTGAATTACGGAAGGTGATTGGATAATAATGTCGCTTTCTTCAGCATATAAAATCACTTCAGTCAGGCGTACATGGTTAGTTATTTACTTATTTATTTATCTATACACAATAATATTTTCTTGCCCTGAGATTTGAATTGATTTTACATTACATAAACACATCCGACTAGATTTATTTGGTGTTTTTTGGGAAAACTCTTAAAGATTTTTTACCAGTACACTGATGTTGGAAATGGATGTATGGCATGTTTTTAATCAGTATAAATATTCATTCATTCATTCATTCATTCATTTTCTAACGCTTATCCGAGCTACCTCGGGTCACGGGGAGCCTGTGCTTATCTCAGGCGTCATCGGGCATCAAGGCAGGATACACCCTGGACGGAGTGCCAACCCATCACAGGGCACACACACACACACTCTCATTCACTCACACAATCACACACTAGGGACAATTTTCCAGAGATGCCAATCAACCTACCATGCATGTCTTTGGACCGGGGGAGGAAACCGGAGTACCCGGAGGAAACCCCCGAGGCACGGGGAGAACATGCAAACTCCACACACACAAGGTGGAGGCGGGAATCGAACCCCCAACCCTGGAGGTGTGAGGCGAACGTGCTAACCACTAAGCCACCGTGCCCCCCACATAGTTGTCATAATTTCTGTAATATTTTAATATACAATATTCTTGTATAGTCTCAATATAGTGTCTCGTCAGTGTATTGTCTCATGCCTAATATATTCGATTCCATTTCATTCCAATTTCAATTTTATTTATATAATACTGACAACAAGAGATGTTACATTGCAAACCTGAATACAAAATCTTAATCTACATTCATCCCTTAAAAGAATTAAATGTCACGTATAAAGATGTAAAGCGAAACTTAAATAAACTCACGTTCTCTGTCCATTATCGCAGAACGTGTTTGCTGACATTTGAGTAGGAACTCGTAATATCAATAAATAACGAGTGTTAAATGTCTGCTTTGTTTTTCTTCTGCACTTCTCTCTGTGGTGCTGTGGTGTGTTATGGAGAAGATTGGGCTCGACCAGAGGTTAGTGACCTGCGTTATCACTTTACGTCCCTCAGCGCTCATACTCAAGACGATCGGTCTGCACGGGATCAATAATCAGCGAGTGATGAAAGCGTTTAATTTGTTAAAACATATTTCCCTTTATTTGTTATCGGTGTTGTCTGAATGAGCGTGTGAATGTTTTTTGTTGTTGTTTAAATTATGTTTTTAGTTCTGTAATTCAATTTAAAGTTAATAGTAATATTCACAAAAATGTTTCTAATCTATCTATCTATCTATCTATCTATCTATCTTTATTTTTGTAGCTTTTGCACATTCTTTAAGGTTACCGCATAATTTGCATATTACATCCTATTACTTATTTCTTTGAATTCTTTTTTAAACTTAACTCTTAAAATTTTTTGTATTATAATTTCATTCTGTAACATTTGTACATTCTTTACTGTTACTTCATGAACCATAATTTCATATTACATCCTATTACCT
This sequence comes from Tachysurus vachellii, assembly GCF_030014155.1. Lineage (NCBI taxonomy): Eukaryota > Metazoa > Chordata > Actinopteri > Siluriformes > Bagridae > Tachysurus > Tachysurus vachellii. The sequence goes on along the minus strand of NC_083471.1, from coordinate 24,483,012 downwards.
ATTCTTTTTCTTCTTATTTTTATTCATTTTTTTAACTTATTTCTTAAAAATTGTGTATTTATGTGTAGGAGAAACAGGCTGGATTTTTTCATTTTCATTTTACTACTAGTTGTATACTTTATATAACTGTGTATGTGACAAATTGAAATATTGAATCTTGAATTCTGTTATGTTCTAGTGTCTGTTATGTCCTTTGTAGTGAGCATATATAGTGAACAGAAAGCTGTTTGAGATACAGCCTACGTGTGTGTTTAAAAAACGTACAAGAAAATACAAAAAATTACTGCACATTTCCCACATTTTCCGATACCAAAATTTTGTTTCTTAAGCAGCTTAATAGTCAGTTATTGTTTATCTTTAAATGACAATAAGTCCATACAATTTTATTTGAGGGGGCACGGTGGTTTAGTGGTTAGCACGTTCGCCTCACACCTCCAGGTTTGGGGGTTCGATTCCCGCCTCCACCTTGTGTGTGTGGAGTTGGCATGTTCTCCCCGTGCCTTGGGGGTTTCCTCCGGGTACTCCGGTTTCCTCCCCTGGTCCAAAGACATGCATGGTAGGTTGATTGGCATCTCTGGAAAATTGTCCGTAGTGTGTGATTGCGTGAGTGAATGAGAGTGTGTGTGCCCTGCGATGGGTTGGCACTCCGTCCAGGGTGTATCCTGCCTTGATGCCCGATGACGCCTGAGATAAGCACAGGCTCCCCGTGACCCGAGGTAGTTCAGATAAGCGGTAGAAAATGAGTGAGTGAGTATTATTTGAATAGTGCTTTTAACACAAATGCAATTTCACAGATTTAGATCCATAAAAAGTTGTGAGGCTGAATTATTGATGTTAGGTACATTTATTCGAAGCTCCTGACAAAAACAAAACGTTCTTATTTTTTAACTTAAATCTAAGAAAAGAAAAATGCAGCAGCGGATAAACAGAATATTAAGTAGAGCGTTTGAAATTCTAAGTAGTGAAAAATGTGGATAAGGTTTTTAAAGCAGATTTAACGAGAATGCTGGGAGATGGATTTAAAAACAGGAAGTGAATCACAATATGATAACAACAACAAAATGGATGTGGATTTTCCAAAGAATTTTGGTTGAGGCTGTGTGACCTTAGACTATTTAAAATAAGAAATATATTTTAGCTGATTTACTGCATTTGTTTGAGGAAGGAAAACTGTTTGAAATAATTTATTTAGCCAAAAATTATTATTAGTATTTTTTTAAATGTTCTTACTGTATGGAAGTTTCTGGTGTTCTGCAAGCCTACTTTCTGGATTGCAAATTTGCCAAATTTTGACTGCAGAATGCTTGTTTTCTATCTGCCATGTAGTTAATGTCTGCACTGTCTCAAATGCAACACACACACACACACACACACACACAAACATACACACTTTCGCTCATACTAATTGACAGGCCAGAGAAGCCGAGTCAGATTCCTGTATTTTAAGAGTAAGACAGAGATGTGTGTGTTTCTCCTGGTTGTTTATGTACAGTGTCTAAAAAAAACAGCACCTGCAGCCAATGAGAGCGAATCGGAATCATTTTTGGGGTATTTCAGCACAGGTCAACATTTTTTCCCCAGAGAGAAAGCAAATTGAGACTGGAAGGTAGTTCTTTTCCCAGTAACCATTGTATATACTGCTGTGCTTGATGTAAGTCGCACTCCCTGCTTTTTCTCATCTGTAGTTAAATATAGTTAAATTGGTTATAGCTAGGGGGCACGGTGGCTTAGTGGTTAGCACGTTCGCCTCACACCTCCAGGGTTGGGGGTTCGATTCCCGCCTCCACCTTGTGTGTGTGGAGTTTGCATGTTCTCTCCGTGCCTCGGGGGTTTCCTCTGGGTACTCCGGTTTCCTCCCCCGGTCCAAAGACATGCATGGTAGGTTGATTGGCATCTCTGGAAAATTGTCCGTAGTGTGTGATTGCGTGAGTGAATGAGAGTGTGTGTGTGTGTGCCCTGTGATGGGTTGGCACTCTGTCCAGGGTGTATCCTGCCTTGATGCCCGATGACACCTGAGATACGCACAGGCTCCCCGTGACCCGAGGTAGTTCAGATAAGCGGTAGAAAATGAATGAATGAATGAATGTGGTAGCTCGGTGATTAAGGTGTTTGACTACTGATCGGAAGGTCATTGGTTCGAATCCTAGGTCCACCAAGTTGCCACTGCAGGGCCCCTGAGCAAGGCCCTCAACCCTCGATTGCTCAGGTGTATAAACTGAAATAAAAAATGTAAGTCACTCTGGATAAGAGTGTCTGCTAAATGCAAGAAGACTATGCTAATATTACAGAATGGTTGTTGATGATGATGATGATGATGATGATGATGATGATGAATTGTGTAATTGGAACCCATTGTATCCAATGTACAATTGGAACCCAATGTATCCGATGCTAAAACAGTTTGTAAAGAGTGATACAGGAGCCTTCCTCTCACACTGAACCAGTCTGGCTGTTATTATCTCAAATATTTATACCATGTGTAAAGTAGATCCTTATGATCATAACACTGTGGTCAGGAAAGCTTATGATTATCCCAGAAATATTTCATCACTGATTATACAAGTGACCTTATATGAGTATTAGATTATCAGACACTATAACAGGTTTTAATCTCAAGGGTTCTTCATCCACATGCACGATACACTCCCAAGTTACTACAACACATCAAATAAACAGGTCACGGTGTCACGGTTATTGGCATCCATCAGAGGTCAAGTGTTACTAAGAAAGTAGGAATCGGTCAGAACAGACCAGAAAATAAGCCAATTAGTTTGCTATAACGATATTTTTTTAACTGAATAGCTCATAAGAAATGCTTTGCTAGTGCAAAAGACTTTATAGACTGTATGATATCCCCAAATCACTGATGTCGTTATTGACATCAGTTATTATCTGGGGTCATAACTGATCGTTACCATAAAGAGAGAGTGAGAGAGAGCGTTTTCATTAATTCATTCATCTTCTACCGCTTATCCAAACTACCTCGGGTCACGGGGAGCCTGTGCCTATCTCAGGCGTCATCGGGCAGGAGGAAACCCCCGAGGCATGGGGAGAACATGCAAACTCCACACACACAAGGCGGAGGCGGGAATCGAACCCCCAACTCTGGAGGTGTGAGGCGAATGTGCTAACCACTAAGCCACCGTGAACCCCAGAAAGTGTTTTCACTTACAAATCTTTTACCTGGTCAAATATGTTGTCAGGAGTCCTTCCTACTACTGGTCGCCATGGTAATAACATTTATCAGTGTGTGGTGCAGCTAGCATCTATAATCTGGTGAATCTGGAGATTTGGTGTTTGCATACAAAATTCAGCAGTGTATATATTAATAATATGACAGGAGATGTACAGCGGTGTGTGCAGTTTGTGATGGATCACATGCTCTCTTCTCTACTAGCTTTGCTCCCATTGGTCCCACACTCCCATTGTATGTGTGAACGTATTTGTTGTGTCACGGTTGACACAATAAGAAACTACAGAACACAGTGAAGTGGATGAATGGATTGATCCGAAAGGCTAAATTATTCCCTGCCCTCCATTTGGAAGTGACAAGCAATTTACTTTGAAATTCAATTTTCATAATCGCCAATTAAGCCCCAGTCCATTCTCCCTTTCTCCCTGCCGTTCTGCTCAGAAATTTCCGGGAAGGTTTTATCCGGCGAACGTGATTGACAGCCCTGCTTTGTTAGTCCATGTTGTCTGGTTTGCGTGGAGGATAATTTGTGGTGTGGATCAGGCAGTGCGTTGACCAGAACTTCATCCCTGCGTTGGTGATTGAGTGAAAGCCAAATGGCACGCCGCCTGCTGATCCTTCTGCTGATTTGTTATCGCTGACAAGCGCAACCTTTTTATCGATGAAGCCATGAAAACAACCGGGGCGAACAAAATACGGCATGACCTTTGAAAATATCATGCCGGCTATCACGATTTCTGCTAATTCCGTTGTTTTGAGTGTGCTCTGGGGCTCGACGAAAGGTTACGACGCTTGTGTAAATCGTCATTTAACCAAACGAACGGCGCTTTATTGTATCGTATTGTGTTTTATTCCCAATTACACATTTATAAAGCTCATTCCAGCTGTTTGAATGAATTTAAGGGGAAGCTTTGGGTTTCACAGCCAAATGTGTATTGTTCCAGCTTTTATTTATTCCAGCTTGGAGTGTTTTTTATATTTTCTTTTTCTTTTTTTTTCCAGTCCAGCAGTCCCAGGGTGTTGTTTTGAATGCCAGCGTATCCAACAGAAAACCCACAGAGCTTTCTCACAGTTGCATCATTTTCAGGGCTGTTGATGAGAGAGAGATGTGGACAGGAGCCACAGTTTCCCATTGCGGAGTTACAAATCTCACTGCTATTAAATGCTCTGTCACAGTGAAATTTCTGCTTGTCCGCCTGCATGCTGTGACTTTTGCGGCGAAGCCAGTGTTGTTAGTGAAGAGCAAAGACAGAGCGTTTTTTGATTAAAAAGAATAAAATCGGCGGCGTATACCAGGGCGTTCCATCAAAACACTCCGACTGCACAAAAACCGGAGAGAGCCGATGGAAGATCATTTTATGATGAAAATGAATTACAATTAAAAATCCCCAGGGTTCGACGTAAACGTTTGACACCGTCTCAGAGTTCTTCCTTCCCAATGACAGATGTGGCTTGCTCATCAAGGATAACTTCAAATTCCAAATGCATAATTTATATACTGCATTTATAAATTTCTGTAAAGTGTTTTTTTTTCTTTTTTTTTCTTTCATTATTAAATGCACTATACAAATGTTTGGTTAGAAAAAAAAAAAACATACACTCACAGAGATAATAAATGTCTCGGAGAAACTGACACAGCAGGGAAATATTGCCCCTTAATACAAAAAGATTACGTTTTTGCACCGAGGAAGTGCAGCTGATATCAGAGTTATGTGTCTCAAGTGATTATGGCTCTGGTTTGTTGATCAAGGTCAGCAAAGCTGCCACTGTTTGGCCCTTGAGCAAGGCCTTTAACTCTCTCTGCTCCAGGAGGCTCTGTATCATAGCTGCCCCTGTGCTCTGACCCGAACCTACTCAGTTTTGGATATGCGAAGTGTATGTGTATGTGACAATAAATAAAGGCTTCAGTGACCCTCACTCTCTCTCACTCACTCATTTTCTAACGCTTATCCGAACTACCTCAGGTCACGGGGAGCCTGTGCCTATCTCAGGCGTCATCAGGCATCAAGGCAGGATACACCCTGGACGGAGTGCCAACCCATCGCAGGGCACACACACAATCTCATTCACTCACGCACTCACACACTACGGACAATTTCTCCAGAGATGCCAATCAACCTACCATGCATGTCTTTGGACCGGGGGAGGAAACCGGAGTACCCGGAGGACATGCAAACACCACACACACAACGTGGAGGCGGGAATCAAACCCCCAACCCTGGAGGTGTGAGTCAAACGTGCTAACCACTAAGCCACCGTGCCAACCCAGTGACCCTCAATTTAATTTAATTTCATTCAGCAGACTATAAACCTGTGCTAAAGCTCAGGTGCATCACAAAAGTCACAAATAAATAAGAATAAGAATAAGTATGGAGTAACAGGTAAGGAAAAAATAACAGAACATAAAATAAAGTACTAATAAGATTAGATATTCATTCTGCAGTATGTACTGAAGAGCTGGATGTCCTAAAATGAGTGTTGTTTAAAATAAGTACAGTTCATAAATGTTCAAAATGGGTATGGAAAAAAAATAAATAAATACTCTCCAGAGAAGATAGAAGTGCAGGTCAGTTTAATAGGAACAGATTACAAGATTAGGAACAGTTTTAGTGGACAACCCAATGCTAGGGGGCACGGTGGCTTAGTGGTTAGCACGTTCGCCTCACACCTCCAGGGTTGGGTGTTCGATTCCCTCCTCCGCCTTGTGTGTGTGGAGTTTGCATGTTCTCCCCGTGCCTCGGGGGTTTCCTCGGTCCAAAGACATGCATGGTAGGTTGATTGGTATCTCTGGAAAATTGTCCGTAGTGTGTGAGTGAATGAGAGTGTGTGTGTGCCCTGTGATGGGTTGGCACTCTGTCCAGGGTGTATCCTGCCTTGATGCCCGATGACGCCTGAGATAGGCACAGGCTCCCCGTGACCCGAGGTAGTTCGGATAAGAGGTAGAAAATTAATGAATGAACCCAATGCTAAGTTCATGACAATAGTGAATTGAACGTATACACAGCAAAGTAAAAACTTAAACAGAGCTGATGAACAGAACATAATTAAAGACAGAAGGATGGCAACTTATCTTCCTCAGTTGAGGCTATCAAATTTTATTTTATCTTAGTCAAAAAGACAGCATTTTATCTGAAGACCAAATTCTTACCTGTTTTACCTGTTACCTGTTCTTGCTTTTTACTGTCTTCATCTCTTTGTTTAACAGACAGATAATATCCTCCTATAAACGCTCCGGGCTTTCAGGAAAAGCACTATATCGAAGCACAAACCAGGCATTAAACAACCATTTCTGCTTCCCTGTGAGAGACTTAAAGTTAAAACAATCCCCAGCTCCTCTGTTCGCTCGGGCAGGGATAAAGTCTGACTTTTGTATACAGATAAATACAAATCCCTGTAAGACAAAAAAAAGCAGAGTGCAGGATGGACAGAGTAACAGAAAAGAAAACTCATTCATAATTCAATAGCTGGGAAACCCTTCGGTGGCCTTGATAGGCATGTATCAGCTCATTCACAAATACCACACACATACAGTACACACACACACACATACACCATGCAGCGCTGCAGGGATCCGTACGCATTCCTGTGCAGCTTCTCAAGATCTGAGTCACGTCTCCTGGGGCTCCTCTGACCATCTGTGTCCATGTCCTTCATGCCCTCGCCTTCAACACGCTACAGGGAAGAGGGGATGGGAAAGATGAAAAGATGGAGCTCAGGATGGAGGCTGTGTCTCATGCAAGGATGAGCAAAAGTTGAGAGAGACAAAAAGGTGAAAAACTGATGATGACATAGAGCAGTTTTGAGTGTGAGCATGTGGAACAAACCAAATAAAAACAACAACAACACAACAAACAAAAAATATTGTTCACTACATAGGGTACAACGCACTGCCCCTGTCCACTCTACATGTGTGCTAACATGCATTCTGAGTTTGGTGATATAGTGTATTTTTTTTTAACGGTTTCCACCAAAAGTATTGGCACCCCTGGTTTCGGCTTCCAGAGTCACTGTCGCTGTGTTAGGAAAGTAATCTACACATCCTGAAGGGTTTATTCCTCTTATATCACACCACAAAAAATTATTTGTCTTATTCAATTTAACACGCACGTTCGCCTCACACCTCCAGGGTTGGGGGTTCGATTGCCGCCTCCACCTTGTGTGTGTGGAGTTTGCATGTTCTCCCCGTGCCTCGGGGGTTTCCTCCGGGTACTCCGGTTTCCTCCCCCGGTCCAAAGACATGCATGGTAGGTGGATTGGCATCTCTGGAAAAATTGTCCATAGTGTGTGATTGCGTGAGTGAATGAGAGTGTGTGTGTGTGTGCCCTGCGATGGGTTGGTACTCCGTCCAGTGTGTATCCTGCCTTGATGCCCGATGACGCCTGAGATAGGCACAGGCTCCCCATGACCCGAGGTAGTTCGGATAAGTGGTAGAAAATGAGAGAGAGAGAAAGACATTCAAAACTCAACATGGACACAACAAACAGGAGGAAATGACAAAAAAAGAGTAAATTTTGTGTAGAATCCGTCATTTTACTCCAGAAACAACAACATACTCTTAACATGTGCCTTAATACACACCTTTTGACCAGATTTGAGAATTTAATAAAGTTTCTGAAGATTACCGGTTAGTTATTTCTTTTAATTTGCATACGAAATTAAATGAATCAAAGATTTAAAACAGGTTTATTGCGTACAGATTGTGTCTCTGATAAGTCTTTCTATCTCCCGTTTTTTTGGTGTGTTATTGCTGTGATTTTATCGTCCTAAATAACGCCCCATGCCCCATTACACTTACTCGCCGTACTCCCTCGCTCGCTTCACTTCTCTCAGCCGTCCCTGCTTGGCCCTGCTTGGCTTTAAATTGGTGTTTAACCTTTAGATCAGGGCCGCTGCTAGTTATTACATTTTAAGCATCCTTGCTGTGATTCGGTTGGCACGAGTGCTAAACCAGCACGATTAATCAAAAACTCAGAGCCTGGTGTACGAGGCATAGCGTCTCGTCATCGATGGGGATCAGGGAGGCTGCCACAGGCTGCAGAAAATTAACATAATGCACAGGACAGCATGTCGATGCGTAGAGGATGAGCCAAGAATTTTAAAAAAGCTTGAAAAGTAAGTTTGTGGATTTAAAAAAATAAAACCTGACAAAAAACAAGATAAAAGACTTGAGTTGACTTATTCTATATAAGCCTTGACACATCCCAAATGCCCAGCATACACTCTCTCTCTCTCACTCATTCATTTTCTACCGCTTATCCGAACTACCTCGGGTCACGGGGAGCCTGTGCCTATCTCAGGCGTCATCGGGCATCAAGGCAGGATACACCCCGGACGGAGTGCCAACCCATCGCAGGGCACACACACACACTCATTCACTCACACAATCACACACTACGGACAATTTTCCAGAGATGCCAATCAACCTACCATGCATGTCTTTGGACCGGGGGAGGAAACCGGAGTACCCGGAGAACATGCAAACTCCACACACACAAGGCGGAGGCGGGAATTGAACCCCCAACCCTGGAGGTGTGAGGCGAACGTGCTAACCACTAAGCCACCGTGCCCCCCTAGCTATAACCAATTTAACTATATTTAACCCCCGAGGCACGGGGAGAACATGCAAACTCCCCCAGCATACACATCTCAGCATAATAAATAACAGGTAGCATCGGGTTACTAACATAATACAACTTTTAAAATGAAGTGTTACAGTGATTAGTACTTCAGCATATGGAAATATTGTCTTTTATTTTTATTTTTCCACCATTAGACATAGTCCTCGAGATCGGCATTTACTAAATTCCAGGGGTTTCGTTATCGTGACGTAAAATGGGCGTGTTTCTGGAGGTCTTGGAAAAACGCCCTCTTTCAAAAAAAAGAGCATACCTACGATGGATAATGAAGGACAAAACAGTCATACAGGTAGATTTTATATTTTATATCTATTATGTTTTATTATCTTACAGTTAAGCTATTTTCGAAAACAAATAAACAACCAAAAACTACGGTTACGGTTAGGGTTAGGGTTAGATTATCAAATAGGCCACGCCTACCCGATGACGCAATATGTGTTACGCTGTATTGAAATCCCTGGAAATAAGTGCATCCCCTTGAGATCTCTAGTTAATCCTAGCTTGGCTTCTCTTCAGAGAACAATATGGAAACATTCACTTTTAGCTTTAGAAACCTTTACCAACAGCTCACGCATTTACAAACACTGATAAGCCTAAAACAGAACCTTTCAATCTTTGGTGCCGTGCCAGGCTTTCATTTGTGTCAGGCAGCTCTTAAATGTTTCATGAGTGAAACCTTTCAGGAAATGAGCTTCCAAAAGCAAATAAAAAATGGTCCTAAATCCATCATCATCTGGCTATGGGCTTTATTCTGGATTCGCTACATTGTGATCGCTCGCTTTCTTGCCTGGTTTATATTCTCCTGCGATGCAAGGATCATAGCCACTGGCTGGATCACAACATTTTCTATGAAAGTGTATGATACATAATACACACTATATCAAATTTTGAGACTTCTCCTTCTTTTTATTACTTTATTGCACTACATGAGGGTTTAAGCCGTTATTTTATGAGCAAGAACGGTTAAGCCTGCTTTTTAGCGTTAACAATTGTACTTATCCTTTATTATTTGGGATTTTTCTGAAAATCAGTACCACAAGACTGGAGCTAATGGTATGTTTAACTGACATGTAATTGCTACTGTAGTTCGCTGGTTAATATTCATTTTCTACATTGCGACACACAAAGTGGGTGAAAAACATGGATTCTAATCTTTAATAGCAAAATTTCGCTAGTCAGCTAGCTGTCTGTTTGTGTTTTTATGTATACAGATGCTGTTGGTTTGATGTCACTCTGTATCCCAGGATGGACATCGAGAGTTCAATTACAGAATTTCATACTGAGGTGGATTGCAATTTTCTTTGGCTTTTCCTGGTTTAAGTTTGGGATTTGGAGTCAGATACAGCTTCGTTTCTTTCTAGCAGTGATCGTCACATGTCGCGTCCTAGATTTGATCTTCACTTGGACTGATACCGTGATGGAGTGATTGACAAGGCATAAGTGTAACAAACATAAATGAAATGGAATATTATTTCTACTCTATATTTAAAAAAATCTTTGAAAAATGAAAAAAAAACAACACAAGTATCAACGATATCCTTTTCCCCCCATTTAACTTGCTAAGTACAAACCTAGCAGTGCAGGGTCTTTAACCTCATGACCTTAAAGTACACAAACTGAGGAAACATGAATTATTATTTAGAATGAAACACTAAATGAGTAATACCTAGATACAGAAACATTCACACAAGCGGGAGGTTTTTTTACTTCATGCATGCACGAGCATAGTGTCAGATATGAAGCCTACAGGACAAACAAAAAGTACACGATGGAATTACAGCATTTATTCCTCCTTAGTTGTAACCACGTAGTTCCTCACAAGGAACATTCATTCATTCATTCATTCATTCATTCATCTTCTACCGCTTATCCGAACTACCTCGGGTCACAGGGAGCCTGTGCCTATCTCAGGCGTCATCGGGCATCAAGGCAGGATACACCCTGCACGGAGTGCCAACCATCTCTCCCGCGGAGTGAGGAAGAGGTGGACAGTTGAAGTGTCCAATGGAGTTATGAGATTTGCGCTCAAGCTATTTTCAAGACTTTATATTGGTTAATAACTTGTAAAAATAACAGACCCACGTGGGGACTGACCAATAGCATCGATTTGTGAAAAAATATGAAATTGACCAAATTTGGACATACGAGATTTCCGCCCGACAGCGACGATATGGTTGTTAGACAATTTCTCGATACACTAGTTTGAGTTTGTTATCAGCTAAATGCAGCATATAGTTTACAAAATACTGACTTATGTATTTGTTGTTTTTGTATTCAGAGCAATTGATTGAACTCATATCAGTATAATATAAAATATCTAAGGTTCATCTTAATTTTAGATTTTTCTTTCATGCATTAATATCATACAGCCATATCTGTACTGTTAAATTTTCTTTCTTTCTTTCTCTTCCTCCTATACTGTAGGTACAGCATATCCAACCGAGACGTATAACTTCATCCGATTGCAGCATCTCCGTTCTCAGTAGCTTCTTTGGGAACTGACACGAGTGCAGAGATGATTATGAGTGTAATGGTGTTAGAGAGATTGAGGTTTGTTTCATTTCTGCCCCCGAGCTGCATCACCTTTGACTTTACCACTGGTGCTAACATTCAGCACTATTGCGCCGCTAGTTCAAATGGTTTGATCCTCACTGGGATTCAAAGCAATCTCCAGTAGCTTCATTCCCTCCCCCTCGTTCATCATGAATAGGCAGCTGGAGCTACAGGGCGGTAAAACAGGCTCTGACGTGGAGGAGAAAATTTACTATATCGGTGTAACCTCTAATTCTACTACGAGACACATTGTAATGTAAACGTTAATGCAAATGCTCATGTTTAAAGATTAAAAGGTTTTAAGTGGATGTTTGGGCTGATGTTCTCATTATTTTTATTTGTGGCCTTCAAATATTCATGCAGGGTTAAAAGTCTACTAGAAATAAATGGCCATGAGTGTGTTTCACATCTGCAATAAGTATGGAATAAAACACTCAAGGTTGTGATGATTTGAGAAATTAATCAACAGCATAGATACAGAGATAATGTTACTACCTTGAAGTTGTCCTGCAACTTTTACATTTTTAATAATCAGAAAAAATCATTGGTACGTTTAATGTTAAGTTTAGCGTTTAGTTTTTAATCATATTATTATTATTATTATTATTATTATTATTATTATTATTATTATTATTATTATTATCACTCACTCACTCATTTTCTACCGCTTATCCGAACTACCTCGGGTCACGGGGAGCCTGTGCCTATGTCAGACCATGCATGTCTTTGAACCGGGGAAGGAAACCGGAGTACCCGGAGGAAACCCCCGAGGCACGGGGAGCACATGCAAACTCCACACACAAGGCGGGAATCGAACCCCCAACCATGGAGGTGTGAGGCAAACATGCTAACCACTAAGCCACCATGCCCCCTATTATTGTCAGTATTATTATAATATAAACATAAGAAATATGCTACAAAAAGTTGAAGATTAATATTAGATATGTTTAAATGTGTTTGTATTTATTCCCAATGAACAAGTCTCAAACGTGAACCTCATCCGTTCTCATTTGGGTGACACTGGAGGGTGTGATTATAAACTGTTATGAACACCGGAGAGTGAATTTGACCTATTATAAATAATGACCTTTCTACAGTCAGATACATTCTGACAATTGTGTATTGATGAGGAGGCTGTTGTCCTCAAAGACCACATGGAGTCTTCTCTTTGACTGTCTGAAAACGTCATGAAGCAGAACACAACTGGAGCTGGTACATCTCTAGATGCCTCAGGATGTGAAGAAAAATAGAAGCAAGTGGAGAGTAAATAGCATAGCTGCTGTTCATAATATTAAACAACACTAGTTGACAATGTGCATTTGATCAGATCTACTGGAGCACAAGGTTACAGGATGTATTATGTGTATGTTTAATATATATGTATATATTATGTTATTGAATTCTTCAGCATCTTCAGCGTCTTCATGTGTACAGTAAAAGACCAGCATGGACTAACACTTTATGCCTAGCAATTATCAAGTGCATGGAAAAAAAAAAAATCAACCTCTCCTACCGAGCGATCCTCCAGACCCTCGTCTACCTGGTAATTGTGTAACATATTCTGACGATCTGAAAGATCTTTTTTTTTTGTAAACATTTGACAGGAAACTGTTACAGGATAATATAGGATGATGTCCAATCAGCAATCTGGTGAGACTTATCTCCAACCCAAACCAGCTCTTAGCACACAGTATTAACACCGGTGTGAGAAAGTTTTCAGCGAATCCTGCTTTTGAAGTGTGTTTTCACACACTTTTCAATTCGATAGGTCCTCTCAGTAAGCGCCGCACTCAAATTCCGCAAGCGTCCCTGTTTAAAGTATGTTGTGGATCACGCTGGGGGAATAGCATAGCTTAGAGGAGAGACACTACAGCTGCGCAATCAGCTTGAAATTGGCGAAAATGATCTGCTATTATTTTGGATGCATTAGCTCCTCTCATCTCGCTGTGTGCTGGCGAGGAGAGGGTAGAGCCATGCTGTGGCATGACTTTAGTTTAACAAGTGTGCGACTAAAGAGAGAGAGTGCTGCTGTGAGAGAGGTGAAACACACACACGGACAAGTTTGTCTAACTTTATGAGGACCTTCTTTTTGAGGACATAATTATTATTGCAGCTAATTAATTGTATGATGCTATACTTCCATCAAACCTTAACCTTAACCACGGCAACCATCAGTAGATCTTTAGATATATTTAGTTTTTATTTAAAAGCTGCAATAGTGAAGACCACAAACTTACCTTATGAGGACCTTTCTTTTGAAGACAATTATAATTATTCATTCATTCATTCATTCATTCATTCATTCATCTTCTACCGCTTATCCGAACTACCTCGGGTCACGGGGAGCCTGTGCCTATCTCAGGTGTCATCGGGCACCAAGGCAGGATACACCCTGGACGGAGTGCCAACCCATCACAGGGCACACACACACACTCTCATTCACTCACACAATCACAAACTACGAACAATTTCCCAGAGATGCCAATCAGCCTACCATGCATGTCTTTGGACCGGGGGAGGAAACCGGAGTACCCGGAGGAAACCCCCGAGGCACGGGGAGAACATGCAAACTACACACACACAAGGCGGAGGCGGGAATCGAACCCCCAACCCTGGAGGTGTGAGGCCAACGTGCTAACCACTAAGCCACCGTGCCCCCAACTTTAAACTCAGTAAACAAAAATCAATATTTTATACTTTTATATATTTAAATAACAGCTGAAATAGTGGGGACCAGACAAATGTTTGTTTTTCTGACATTTGGGGACTTTTACATTGCATTTGTATATGTAACCTGCATATTGTGTGCATCTGCTCATTTTTGGCACCTAACCCTAAATGTAACCCGAATCTTAACTTCAGAAACTACAGAGAAATATTTTATTTTAGTTTGGTTTGTTTTGAGAAAAGAAGCACATTTCTTTTATAGAAAGCAATTTATGCTGTCAGGTCTATCTTACGGTCCTGGCAAGACAGGGTACCAGTAATATTTTTCAGGTTTGAAAATACACACACACACACACACACACACACACACACACAGACAACATAAACATACTCCAAGGTCTTAAGCCATATGACCCTTTATCTGAATGAGTTTTGACAGAGACTGCAACTGGTTTGACTTAAGCCCATGAGGCAGTGTGTGGTTATTTGTGTGTGTGTGTGTGTGTGTGTTTGTGTGTTTTCATTTTTTATAGGGACCTTTTATAGAGAAGCTTTATGCTGATTCTGTTTTTTTAAAAGATCCTGTCATAATGTTTTTACCCTCAAAACGTACACCGTTATCAGCAAACTTTTCTCTTTAACTTTTCTTCCAAACCTCCCAATACCTCTTCACAGTAATTACATATAACACATACTTCATATGAGGAATGAATCCCAAATAGTTGAAATCAGGCGCTAAATTGAGGCGTCATGTCATTTTATAGTATGTTATTCATTCTCACATGTGAGGTAAAATGTTTTTAGATTCAGGACTTCGATGTTAAATTCTCGATTCTGATTGGCTCTCTGACAAAAGTTCCAGCTGTAAGTCAAATCATTGGACTTGGTTCTATTGAAACAATTAATGCAGAGAGATTTTCTGCTGCGGTCCATGAATGTAAATAGAAATGATTTGTATCAATTATGGAAGAAGTCACCAGCGCCAGAGATAAAGAGACAGAAGAAGAGAGGTTGTGAAAGAAGTGACCATTTATTGATATTATAACAGGAACAGGGGAGCACGGTGGCTTAGTGGTTAGCACGTTCGCCTCACACCTCCAGGGTTGGGGGTTCGATTCCCGCCTCCGCCTTGTGTGTGTGGAGTTTGCATGTTCTCCCCGTGCCTCGGGGGTTTCCTCCGGGTACTCCGGTTTCCTCCCCCGGTCCAAAGACATGCATGGTAGGTTGATTGGCATCTCTGGAAAATTGTCCGTAGTGTGTGATTGCGTGAGTGAATGAGTGTGTGTGTGTGTGCCCTGCGATGGGTTGGCACTCCGTCCAGGGTGTATCCTGCCTTGATGCCCGATGACGCCTGAGATAGGCACAGGCTCCCCGTGACCCAAGGTAGTTCGGATAAGCGGTAGAAAATGAAGGAATGAATGAATAACAGGAACACACTTCTTTTTGCAGATGTTCAACAAACTGTACTACATAATTACAATAAACTGTATTTACCTGTATAATCAGATAAAAAGTTAGAAATAAAAAAGTTAGAACATAATTTATGACACCAAGTCTTTTGTCTTACTTAATGCTCCATTCTTCAGATTTTTTCCAAATGTTAATTGGAAATTAATAGTCTTAATGAATGGTCTTGGTCTCCAGACCCATGAAACAATGCCTCATGCGGAGGAGAACATTTGGTCTTCTGTAGAACAGCAATACAATATGAAGGTGTGCTATTCATGGTGGCTTAGTAATGAATATGACATCTGACACCTGTGTGAAAAGCGTTCACATTCGTACCGGATTTATGTCCTTTGTTCTGTTTTTGCCTGCTTTCAAACTTCTTGTTCTTTTTTCTGACTTTGCTGCAGCGTCATGAAATTATCCAGCTGTAATTTCGTCTCAGAGAAAACCGACACTCACAAACTAATGTGTTTTTTTCCCCAGGATTTAATCTCAGGATTAAATAAGACTTTCATACGCTCTGATTTCATTTTTCCATCTCAGATTTTTATTCCGATAAACCCAAATGTGCCTAAATACATGCCTTATTGCAGATGAGTAAATTTGTCAGACGAGACACACGGGGCAGAGCTAAACGTTGTCAGATTGATATGTGAGCGATAAAATCTTTACTACATTATAGATGAGGTTTTACACTTTGGATTGAAGATAATGAGGGAGGGGAATTGCCCATGTCCCTTATCACACTTTCTCTGAGCCTTATTGTACATTAAGTGAAGGTCCATTAACTGGATTTAATTCATTAATGGTGAACGTTAGGAATTAACCACGGGCTGATTTCCTAAATGCCTGGGTGGCGCTGAAAGGCTATAGGAAGCTGATTGAGAGAGAATTATTTGAACTTGAATCAATGGCTATCAGTATGCACAATATGCCAAGATAAAAGGGTGAATTAACACCAGGCTGGAAAGCTTCATCCGGTTAGCTTTGGAAATCTGTGTGGAAATGACACCTATGACATATGACTTTATACCATAAATGCTCCCAGACCCTGAGGAGGGAAAAGAATAATGGATAATTGCTAGCAAAAGGGCAAGGTCAGCTCAGATGTATAGAAATATTTCAAGCATGAGATCACTACAAGTATTGTTTATTTAATATTTTATCCTCAAATGAAGCCATTGAGAATGTTATAGTGACATGCTACAGTACAGTGGCTATGCATTTGTTGGAGGAAACAATTGTATTTTTAAATGACTGTGACATCAGTGAGAAATCAGTTGTAGCCCATTGTGGTCTGAGGACTCTTACATGAAGATTACACTTCAGTCGAGAAATAAAAACACACTGGAGTCACTGCTGTTGTAAAGGCAAGTTCTCAGAAGCGGATCAATTTTTGCACAAGATACCACCAATTAATTAACTGGAGATCGTGTAAAAAGCATGTAAAGCCCTAGGCTAAAGTTAGAAGGCTTTCACACTGGCACTTGTCTGAAACAGAGATGAATCGGGACACGCTGGGGTACGAACCTGAGAAGACATGTAGCTTGAGTGGCTGGGGAATGTTACATGAAACAGAAGAGGTGAGATGCCTTACTGTGTATAACTCCACCAAAATAATAAAAAAAAACCCAAACAATATGGTGAGTTAATATGGTTGTGTTCTCCATGTTTCTTTGTCATGACGTAAGATGAATCCAGTTGCACTGGTGTTTAAAAGAATCAAATGAAACAAGATCTATGCTGCAGGATTGCCAGGATTAATAGCACTCGGATCCGGACCGCAGCAATTAAGCCCAATGTGCAAACCACCTTACACCATGACTTAGGCCTGAGGTCCATGGTCTCTATAGACCTGATCACCCAAATCACCTTCAGTGGTGGTCTAGGACACACATATAACCACAGAACATTTGTTGTGTGAAGACAAAAGCGTTTCAGTGAAACCTGGGCAGTGACAAAGGGCCTCGTAATTGATCGATTCATTGCCCTCGGTGGAAAATATGTAATCGAAACTGTTTGAAAATCCTAGAATGGTAGTGTCCTCCACCATCAGGTTAACGGATAAAGGTGATGTGATAACAGCAGAGACAGAAAGCAGTTGCGTTTTGTAGTTTCATTTGTTATCTCATCTCCCAGCCATTTATCGATCATATTAACAGATCATGGGCAGTTGTGGCCTAATGGTTAGAGAGTCTGACTCGTAACCCGAAGGTTGTGGGTTCGAGTCTCGGCTCGGCCACGACTGAGGTGCCCTTGAGCAAGGCACCAAATCCCCCCCCAACTGCTCCCCGGGCGCCGCAGCCTAAAATGGCTGCCCACTGCTCCGGGTGTGTGTTCATTGCTGTGTGTGTGTGTTCACTGCTGTGTGTGTGTGTTCACTGCTGTGTGTGTGTGTTCACTGCTGTGTGTGTGTGTTCACTGCTGTGTGTGTGCACTTTGGATGGGTTAAATGCAGAGAATGAATTCTGAGTATGGGTCACCGTACTTAGCCGTATGTCACGTCACTATACTACGTTATTGAAACAGCACATAGAGGTAAGTGAGATATGATTTGCTGGACGTTTTACATTTACATTTAGTAGATGGCCGTTTTCAAAACTGCTCTGAAGTCTGAAACCTGGCACTGGTTCACTAGGTCAAGGATTACGAATACCATAAGTCTATAAACTTTAAGTACATCAAGTAGAGGTTTTAGACCTTTAGGTTTTAAGACGTCATTTGAAAACTGCCAGTGATTCTGCTGTTTGGGCAGTTAGAGAAATTTCATTACACTACCCAGGTACCATGTCTTGAGCAGGTCTTCCTTGTACCTTGAGAGACAGGGGGATCAGTTGAGCAGTGCTGGAGTATCTGTGGGAGCCTGTAGGGAATGATAAGTGCTTTGAGATGGTCTATTTTTGGCACTGGAGGTGAGCAACAATGTTTAAAACCTGATCTAATAGGGTAGCTATAGGAACCAGTGGAGGCAGCATAGCAGTGGTGTGGATCACTTGTGGTTCTGCTTGAAAAGAGAAGACGCAATAAATGTGCATGACGCTCATC
Organism: Tachysurus vachellii; assembly: GCF_030014155.1. Lineage (NCBI taxonomy): Eukaryota > Metazoa > Chordata > Actinopteri > Siluriformes > Bagridae > Tachysurus > Tachysurus vachellii. Next base: position 24,464,469 of record NC_083471.1, on the reverse strand, counting down.
CTCCAGAGAAAATCTGATCACAAGTGTTCACTTGAGACGCGTGAAAAATGGCTGGTGTAAACGTTCGTCATGACCGTCTACATGTTATCGAATGTCTATGTGATCAGTTAACAAAAGTAAAAATTGCCGATTGGATAAATAGGATCCCTGAATGGGGACAACAACCAATAATCCATCATATGCTATCTCAAAATTATGGTTCTTAAGGTGTAAAATGGACCAGAAAACAAGCTTTATTATAACAATGGGTTGGGGTTACTATTTCCACCCTGAGGTTGATTATTTTCTAATTGTAGTTAAATTCAATGTTCACCAAACAAGTTAGTTCCTATAATTGCATTAACTACTGTCAGTGATAGAAGAACCGCCTCTGGAAATGTCTTAACACCTTCCGAAGAATCAGAACAAAGAAGTTAATGCCGTTAAGTGTAAGGATAGATTTCAGTATGTTTTAAGCACATGTTGTGTTATTACATGTTATGGAGTTAGAATGGACTCCTTAGTCAACTCTAACAATAATTATCTATTACAAGATATAATGGAAGGGGGGCACGGTGACTTAGAGGTTAGCACGTTCGCCTCACACCTCCGGGGTTGGGGGTTCGATTCCCGCCTCCGCCTTTTGTGTGTGGAGTTTGCATGTTCTCCCCGTACCTCGGGGGTTTCCTCCGGGTACTCCGGTTTCCTCCCCCGGTCCAAAGACACGCATGGTAGGTTGATTGGCATCTCTGGAAAATCGTCCGTAGTGTGTGATTGCGTAAGTGAATGAGAGTGTGTGTGTGCCCTGCGATGGGTCGGCACTCCGTCCAGGGTGTATCCTGCCTTGATGCCCGATGACGCCTGAGATAGGCACAGGCTCCCCGTGACCCGAGGTAGTTCGGATAAGCGGTAGAAAATGAATGAATGAATGAATGAAGATATAATGGAGGCATGACATTACAAAGGTAAATGCTACAGCTCCATTCTCCTGGCTATCGCATGATCACCAGCTATTACTATTGATTACACATCAAGAGTGTCATTATTGTGATTTATGGTGGTATTTTGTCTCCCCATCTTAGTCATAATCTGAACTCTATATTCAACAGATGGCCAATTAATGTTATCAAAGACACACGCTCAATAACCATTATTGTGACAGTTTTCTGATTATGATACATGTAGCATGACTAATGCAGAGTAACTGCGAATAAATGAGGGAAAGCGTATCCCCCTACTCCGGTCTTATAGATGCAGGATCGACATACGTTCACGCAGACTAAGGGTTTTGACTGACTTACGAAGGCAGCCTGCGGACGCTGCGTGCGACGAGGTTACGGTTGCATAAGCAGCACACACACGCACATGCACAAGCACTGCAGAAAAAAGCTCCTTACAAATTGGTGGCTCAGCAATATATGAAGACAAACCAGTCATCCTGGCTCATTATAACAATTGCAGAGAGTTGAATGCAAAACAAACACTACTGCAAAACACTGTAACTATCTGGTATTTGGACCTTTTAAATGGATGAAAAAAAAAAAATAAGAAGTAAACCTCAGGCAAGGCTGATTCATTCCCCAGCGAGCGGATCGAAACAATGATCTCAAGCTGTGCAAGACAAATTGGTCTGAATCCTGCGGAGTTTAAGGCACGGAAACCTGATTAGCAGCAGTGCTGGAGGAAAGCTCCTGCCTCCTCATGCTCCCCGGGTTGCACAACCCACAGGAATTACACAGCATGCAAATGTGGCCCTACTGACAGCCACGAGATGTGAGGCTGGGGCAGTTAATGAAAGGAGAACGAGTTTGAGAAAGTGTGTGTAAGAGTAACACTGGGAGGCCAGTTTGAGTTGAATAATGAGAATGAGCAGAGGCTTAAATCTTGGCAATCCTGAGCAGTATTAAATTCTTGCATAATGCCATTCTGTACAGACAGAGTGTGCAGGGGAAAAAACACAAACTACGAAGAAGTGCCGTGTAACCAATATTTCAGCAGCTGATGCTTCTCAGCACATCCGCTAACACACATGCATATATAAAGTACTACTCTCAAACGTCTTGTCGAAACTAGACAGGTGTTCCGTTCTTATTCAAGTTAAACTGCATGATAAATTTATGTGGAATTATGGATCATTTACTTAACTAGAAGCTATAAAATTTTTGTTTTTATACAATATGATGTACAAGTAGGCGGCCCTGGCGGCTTGGCGGTTAGCACATATACCTTAGGGGGTTTCTCTGGAACTTTAAAGAGATGCATTATAGACTGGTGTCCTGTACAGGGTTTACCTTGCTTTGTGCCCCTAGTCTTCTGGGATAAACTCCAGGTTCTCTGCTACCCAGTAGAATGAGCAGTGTAGAGAATGCATGGGTGGATGGATGGATGGATGGATGGATGATTCATTCAATGATTCATTTTCTACCGCTTATCCGAACTTCACGGGTCACGGGGAGCCTGTCCCATCGGGCGTCATCGGGCATCAAGGCAGGATACACCCTGGACGGAGTGCCAACCCATCGCAGGGCACACACACTCTCATTCACTCACGCAATCACACACTATGGACAATTTTCCAGAGATGCCAATCAACCTACCATGCATGTCTTTGGACCGGGGGAGGAAACCAGAGTACCCGGAGGAAACCTCCGTGGCACGGAGAGAACATGCAAATTCCACACACACAAGGTGGAGGCAGGAATCGAACCCCCAACCCTGGAGGGGTGAGGCAAACATGCTAACCACTAAGCCACCGTGCCCCTGTCTGGATGGATGATGTATAAGTAAATTATCTTTGTCACGAGATGGACAAACTGTAGGCTAGCTTTAGCTAGCTTTAGCGATTACAAGATTAATCACTGATTATTTCAAACATGGTTCTCACTCGCTTCAGAGGTGTGGCATTTAATCACAGCATATAAAAATAGGTTAAAAATGGTGTAGTAGCCTACAGTAGTTTAATAACAGAACCATGGTTAATCCCCAGAGATGTCATACGCTGATCTAAATGTAAATATGACATGAAACACGTATATATGATTAATAATCCAGGGGGAAAAAGGCTGTGATCGAATGCAGCATCGTCAGTCCCACTGAAGGCCGGGAATCCACACAGAATGCGGGTACACACACGGAGAGCAGTAAAAAAGAAATAAAGTTGAGGCGAGAGAACAGAATGGAGGAAGGCTGGCCCTGGGGAAAGACGATAGTACTGGGATGACATTTTTGGGGCAGCTGCAGGAGTAATGGATGAGAATCGCATCTAGTGCCTTGCACAATTGGAAAATTGCCCAAAACAATAACATGCTGCAGAAGCTTGTAATGTTAGTCCTGCCTCCTTGAAGTGTTCTGCAAGATTCTGAAAAATACATACAGACATGTAAAGCTTCCTCGTAGACGCTGATGTCTAATGGGAAAAAGTACACCTTTGGGAATTTGTTGAAATCTACAGAATCGGGAATCGCTCGGTCTTATGATGAATTAATATTTAAACATTGCATTGTTTGCCTTCTATAACACTAAAGTTTTGATTGTTTGTTTATGTTAAGGCCACCTTCGAAGCCATTACTTTCAAAGCCTCTGTATCATAAACAGCTTGAAATGAAAGAAAGAGAAATTAGACAAAACAAGTTTATTTTTTTTTAAATAATACACTTTGACATCTGCATCTACTTTTAAAAAATGTAAATTAAAAAAAATCCCAAATTGTTTTTTATTTTGACTGCTTCCTGGCTTGCTTGCTTCCTACAGAGATCCTGTGGGGTAAAGAACCAGTTTATTAAACACGGTTGAAAACCTCCCATGCTGGGTATGATTTTAAAATGTTATAAGTTTTCTTCTTCCTAAGATGAATGTGAAAGTTACATTTAAAATACTTGTGTTGCTTTCACAAGTTTGTGTAGGGGAAAATGTCCAAATTTTACCATGTGAAGAGTTTTCCCAGGTTACTGCGCATTTGCTAAGAGGCTGATGCCAAGAAACGAGTAAACCTTTTAAAAAATAAGGATAGAAATTCTCATCATTTCAGTGGTTCTATTTATTCATTAATTCATTTTCTACCGCTTATCCGAACTACTCGGGTCACGGGGAGCCTGTGCCTATCTCAGGCATCTTTGGGCATCAAGGCAGGATACACCCTGGACGGAGTGCCAACCCATCGCAGGGCAGACACACACACTCTCATTCACTCACACACTCACTACGGACAATTTTCCAGAGATGCCAATCAACCTACCATGCATGTCTTTGGACCAGGGGAGGAAACCGGAGTACCCGGAGGAAACCCCCGAGGCACGGGGAGAACATGCAAACTCCACACACACAAGGCGGAGGCGGGAATCGAACCCCCAACCCTGGAGGTGTGAGGCGAACGTGCTAACCACTAAGCCACCGTGCCCCCCGGTTCTATTTATACCTACACCTACAGTATTTTCATTCAGTTTTTTGTTGCGTTTTGCTTTACGGCTCAGAAATCCAACTCAATATGTGATGCTTGTGCCAGTAATTCTGCTTGATTCCCTTTATTGTGTTTATCTTGTCTGGTTCACTTTCCATTCTGATGATGATGGATCCATCTGACTGTCCAATAAACTCTTTCTCTCTCTCTCTCTCTCTCTCTCTCTCTCTCTCTCTCTCTCTCTTCCACAGTTTCTTTGCTTGGAGGCAGTATGAAGGTGCTGTAGACGTGACCATCCTGTCGATGGACAGTTTTAATATAGCATTCTTCCCCCTCCAGGGAGCACTTACCCCTGAAGATATTACAAGCTCCGAAATAAACTGGATCCATTTCTCACCCGGCAAGCGTTGATGGGTGAGAGGGATCGGCGAGAATTCGCTCTGTTCATGAACAGTCACGGCAGGATCAGAGAGCGCCGTCCCATAATGCCTTACAGGTGAAGAGTCATTTCATTCATGAAGGAACATTCAGAAGAGGCTTATCATGGGTCAGTGGGAAAATTCTCTGTTAGCTTTTCTCTTCATGCTTCTTCATGTCCTGACAAATATCCGTTTCCGTGTAGCGTGTGAGGGTGGGCGAAGGACAGCTTTTCTGTGAGGAGTACAGCTGGTACAAAATATTTTTTGAGTGATGACAAGAAAGGGGAAGTCCACGATTAGGAAAAGCTGTGAATATGTGAATTATGGATTTTTTTCCCAGTTTGGCCACCTGGAAACCAGAGAGGGAGAAGATTACCATACGCTTCCTCCAACACAAGCTAACCAACCATTGTAACACACTTAGAAGGAAGCTCTATCTCTGTCTGCCCTCTTTTTCATACATGATCTGTTCGACTAGTGTCGATCAGGGTTTCTTCAGAGCAGGGTTTCTTAAGTGTGAAACGTTCCTCTTTCCAGGGTTAAAAGCTGGGTTTAGAATTATGGTAACCCAAAGTTTAATACATGTTTGAAAAGCAAACCCTTTAGGAGATCCCTTTAGGATCATCAGCATATAGAGAGAGACGATATTTAGTGTACAATTCGTTAATGCATTTTCCCATTACCACTGATAGTGTTATAGATCCTCGCTATGATACACTGCATCTCCGTTTGGTATCCTAGTAACAAGAGGTTGTGTCCGGGTCCCAGTAGGGTGTTTGTAGGGTATATAAACAAACAAACTGGAAAACAAAAGAGCTATTTAGTTCTGGAGGAAGGACGAATAATCTATGCTGGTGTAATGAATGCACTCCGGCACAGAGCTCAATGATGTACTGCACTGCAATGTGTACTTCATTTTCTCCGTATGCACAGCATTATAAAAAAAACAGTAAAAATAACAAGGAAAACATAACGATATTTAGTAATTTATATTAAGCCATAAAGCTCAATTCCTCAGAGCGTAATACCTCAGACCGTTCATAGGAACCGGCATGAGTTGACCTCTAGAAGTTAAAAATGCCTTAGCTGCGTTTCTGCATCAATCTGGTTTTATCTCGACACGCACATTGGGTCTAAATGGCGCCGTCAAGTGCAGTGTTATTCTTTCCATTTAAGCAAGCTAACCAAGCAAGCCACCATTTTAGCACAATGCTCACAGCATTGACGGTATCACACACTCCGAGATCAAACTGTTGAACGCTAGGCGATGTTTAAATCTCAGCTATTGTTTCGTGTGGCTTTTGTTCAAGTTTTAATTATTGCTGATGAAACATGAAACAAAGTCAATTATTCTTCTGGTAAACGACAGAGGACTCGTGGCTAGAGGCGGCGTAAATCCAGGCCACAGTTTTACTTCCAGAAGAGTGATAAGTCACATTACAGCCCCTTTTCCACCAAAAAGAACCAGGTGCTGGTTCAGAGCTAGCGCGGGTGCTTGGTCAAAGTTGGTTCCACTGGTGAACCTTCTAAGAAACCGGTTTGCCTTTCCACCGGTTAGAGAGCCATCACAGAGCCGAGTCTGACGTCACTGTATACGTGTCACGTGTCCCAGCAACTTTAGCGTAGCAGCGGCAAACACAAACACAACAATGGCGGATGTTGCTTTACTGTTAATGCTCATGGCTTTGTGAACCTACAATAACACCCAAACGCGGCGAATCCGACGTGTACGTGCAGCTCCATGTAATCTGTATAAACGGAGGTTGTAATCGAGAAAGTACATAACGTTATTTTATCATTAACACAGAAAAAACTTAGCCTTAGCATGTAGCTACCTACTATCATGTGTGCTGATAATGTATCATATCGCGGTAAAGTAAAAGTGTATTAAACATTAGTATACTTAAGGTACATTATCAAATGTGCTAACAGTAGCCCCGCCCACAGCCCCTGACGCAAGCGGTTCTTAAGTCTAGACCAGCAACGTTTTGGTGCTACTTAAGAACCACTTTTCCTGGTTCAGAGCCGGTGCTTTGGCTGTCGAAAAAGAAAGAACTGGTTCTAAATTAGGCTCTGGCTCCGAACCAGCACTCAAACTGCCTCAGTGGAAAAGGGGCATATATGTGTCATACTGTACATTCAAGCTGAAAGTATGATAGATTAACAGTGTTACACTTATGGGATAAGTTTAATGTTTTGCAAAACTATTATTTAATTCTTCTTAAACCGTTGTTTACTATCATTTAGTCATACAACAGAGTTGAAATGTTGAGCCTGACAATCTTAATCTGACAGTGAAAAAACATGAAATATAGGTAAGAAAAGATACTGACACTTGCCTTTCTTAGCAGCATGTTCTTCAAGAGAGTTGTGTGATGTCACTTCCTGAATGTGATGCCACAGGGATTGATCCATTATTTTTATAGGGGGGTAAATAGTATGGCGTGACGGGGTTGAAAACAAACTGGAGGATGTGTATAAATATTGCAATTTCATATATAATTAATGCATTTATATATATATATATATATATATATATATATATATATATATATATATATATTAGTTAAAGTAGACCAACATATGATTATATTAGCAGCAACTTTTTGGTGTTAATTGCAGTTTTTATTTGTTTGATATTCAATAAAAATGTAATGATGGTTAGTGAGGACATGCAAACATGCTTGTTGTCTACTACTTAGGCAACCCATTATCTTTAAATTAAAATAAAAAAAAGCAATTGTGTTGCATTATAATGCAAAGGCACCTGGTTCTATTAATTGACAGCGTTAAAATGCATTTTGTGATTTCCTTCAATTGAAAATCTTTGAAGTAAATTTGGGGGACTTGAAGGGCACCCAATTCAGAGAATCACCCCGCAACCATATGACTTTGTCTTCTTTTTCAATTCCAAATATATAAAAAGGACAGCATTGAGAGGGTTTGATATGAAGTCCTGGACAGAACTAGATTTTCACCTAGCTGAAACTGATTTAAAAAATAAATTGCATATTCCTAGAGAGAGTCACGTGGTAAACAGAAGTGTTAGCTCAGTGGTTAAGACTTTTGACTGCTAACCTGAAGGTCATGAGTTCAAATCCCAGTACTGCCAAGCCCCTGTTAAACCCATATGTCAGGATCTAGCCCGGACCCATGTGTCTGCCCCGCCCTTGTCTAATTCCTTCCCCCCTCAGCACACCTTTCCTGTGTCTAATTGTCTTCCTTATTCGTCAGTGCAATGGTTGTCTTTGTTTCGGCTTGTATTGTCTTCGTGTGCTCTGTTTCAGTTTTCCAGTGTTTTCTGGCTTAGTTTGTGTTGCATGTTTGTGTTATGTTTAACTTAATAAATTATGTGTTTTTAGCAATCCCCGTGTTTGGGTCTGAATTCTATTCACAAAAACACTCCTGGTTTCTCACCATTGAGCATGGCCCTTAACCCTCAACTTCTCAGTTGTATGAATTACATTTACAGCATTTGACAGACGCCCTTATTCAGAGCGAATTAGTTAAGTCATTTGTGCTGGATATGACCTGGAGCCCATCCTGAGACCCTAGACGAGGTGTCAATCCAATTGTAGGGCACAACCACACACACCTGTACCGCATGTACAATTTAGAGCCTACATTGCATTTATTAGGGGGAGGAAACTGGAGTACATAGAGAAAACAGCCGGAACATTAGGAAAACATGTTTGTTTTCACACAGGATAGAGGTGGGGCTCAAACCCTCAACGCTCCTCAACGGTAATTGAAAGAATAGAGTTAGTTGGAAACAGACGATTCGCTGTGGTGACCCCTAACAGGAAAAGCTGAAAGTAGAAGAAGTAGAATCTATCTAGTGTTTGTTTTCTCAAGTAAGACCAGTGCTTTGTTTGTTTTGTTGTCTTCTTGTTTGGATTTCCTGTTTATTGCCAACACCTTGGCTGTTTTTTTCTCTTCTGTTGTTTGTCTCACGTTTTGGATTAGCTTGTCTTTCTTATGCACTCTGTTTTTCTGCCTGTTTTGTGAGCACGATTTTGCCTCATGACTTTTGGACTATTGTACCTGGATTTTCTCTGTTGATAAGCTGGATGGATTAAATGGAATCTTTAATTCCTTCTTCCTGGATTCTTCCGGCAGTTCGTTATACCGGGATGCCTTCAAGTGTTGAATTCTCTACTTATCGTCTATCAACCATACAGCAAAATGAATTCTTCATTGATTTTCATTTACATGTACAATATACTGCAGATTACCTTTTGTAGGGGGTCTTAGAGAAGAGCTTTATAATCGCTAGTGAAAAATATCCTCACAATAAGCCAAGCAAATAACAAACAAAGTAAAAAGCACATAAATCAGAAGCAGTGTTAAGCCCTATTCGGACGGGATTAGTTTTACGTGGGGACGTGGGGGTAAAGTAATTATTAAAAGAGCTTCTCTGTGATTTTAGTCCCGTCCGAATGTGCCATCTCGGTAATCATTACGGACAATATCAGTAAAGATTACGGCGACTTTTACCTTCTGTAAAAAGGTCCGGAAAAATGACCTCAGGTAATACTAATCCCGTCCGAATAGACCCGCTGTAAATATGTACGGTAAAATTCTGTCATTTCCTGTTTAAAAGTAGTTTTTGATGCGTTTTGCAAGCATGGAGGTGCCATGTTGTCTGTTTGCGCACGTGATAACAGGAAGCAACGTCATACGCACATGACGACAAGGAGGTTACTGTGGTGCGTAAAGCGAGTTACCCCTCCCACTTCTGCTAGTTTTACTGAGATGTCTTGTCCCGTGCGAGTTGGCCAATTAATATTACAGACGTCCTGAGGTAAAATTGCATTACTCCACGTCCCCACGTAAAACTAATCCCTTCCGAAAAGGGCTTTAGTATGACGAATAAAGTCAAAATATTGTGGCTGGATAATGTTGGAGTTTTCAGTGAAGATGTGGGCATTTAGTTTTCGTTTGCAGGCAGTCAGTGATTCAGCTATAGCTCATGAACACAAATACAAAAACAAGTACAGTACTAAAGTCATAACCACTCTTTACACACATGATGTGCAGAAAAGTATCTCAGAACCTTGTGTTGAACCTTGCAGCAGAAGACCACATACAGATCCATTACATACTGAGCACAGAATTTCACCCACATATTGGCTCCTCGGGCTCCTGAACGCTGTCTACACTCTGTGTTTTATTTATTAGAATAAAACCAGACATTTTTCATTTATGGCAGCGAGCTATAAAAGTGTTACTCTATGGTTCAGCATCAATCACTGAACTTTAAAGTCATAGAAAAATATGAGAGAATATGAGAGTAGGCATATAAAAGTGATTTATTGCGCTACATGTTCCTGAGTTTAGCTGCTCAGGCAGGAAAAGGGAAACTAATTAGTGTGTAAATTATGATTATTTAGAATAAACATGTTCATTTTCATCTTGTGTTGATTGTCCTTTGATGTTGTGTGTGTGTGTCAGTTATTGAGGTGCTACATGTCTATAATGAGGGCAATGCTAACTCAGCATCAAGGTCCTGCACTCGTGACTTGTAAGATCAAATCCCAGGATTACCACACGGCCGCGTTGGACCCTTGAGCATGAACTTTAACCTTTAACTGCTCAGCAGTGAGCACACTTGTAAGCTGAGCCTTTGTCAAATGCATTTATATTCTATAATATATTCTATTAATTCAGGCAGGTGGCAGAATCAACAATGGAAATAAGCTGATAAAAAATACAGCTTTATACTAACATTACCTTATAATATCTTTGAGTTCTTGATTCTGATTGGTCAACGGTGCTAATTAATTTCCTGTAATTTCCCAAACATCCTTCACATGCCTTTCTTTTTAAATTAATAAGCAAATGAATTCACGATTAAGTAAAATTGCAAAAAAGTAAAGCATAAAAAGCACAAATAAACTTCTAGACAAACCCACAATCAATAAATAAAGACATCTCCTTCCTTAAATGTTAAATAAACAATTGCTTAGTGAAAAAAATCCATTATTATAAATGTAGGTTTCTAGAAAATATATAGAAAATTTGGAATACTATTTACTTACCAATAGCTTGTGTAATAATTCATTAATAAATAATATAGTAACATACAGTCTGTCAATACAGTTTAATAAAGTTTAATTCTTTGTAGTTATTTGGTAACGTTATAAATCTGGAACCGCTGGAGCAAATTGATTTATTTACATTGCGAAATGTCTTGAATAATTATGTAGGGATTCGAGTTCACATGAAATGTTTAGTATGTAAAGTTGCTTTAGCTGAATATAAATTAAGAAGCTTTAGGGAGACTGTTTGATGGGCAATGCTTCATGATACACGATCCAAAGCAAAAATTGCATCATAGCTAGTGCTAGATTTATTTATTTACTTATTTATATATTTGGCTGCAGATTTATGAAAATGTATGAAAAAAAGAGACATTTCACAGACAACTCATCTCTCTCTCGCTCTCTTTCATCCTCCAAGCGTTCCTTTTGGGTTTAAAACCACATCCAGTTGGATAAAAAGATATGTTTTATAGTTCGGTTTTTGTTACATCTATTTATTTAGTGATATCCAAAGGGACTGGGGAGTGAACCAGAATATACCGTAATCCAAGAAAAACACTTATACAAGTCCTCCATTAAAGTTTCTAAACACTGAGCCAAAAAAAGTGAGTTAGTTGTACAAACAGAATGACACACATACAGATACAGGAAAATAACAGATGCTATATTAACTGGTGTTGCTATCAAATGTGATACATCAACTGAAGCCAGATTTAATCATCAGCCAAATCAACAGCCAGCATTTTTTAAAGATATGATGACAGACACTAGTAGCTAAAATGCAGTGTTTTCTGTTCAGTATGTGATTTCTAGACATCACACAAGATGGATTTGTTTAAATGTATTTTAGTTTTATTTACATGTTAGCTTTGCTGGGGAAAGCGGTTGATCGGATGGTCAGGGTTCAAGCTGCCACTTCCACTAGCCCTCACTGCTCCAGGGGTGCTGTATCATGGCTGACCCTGTGATCAGACCATGTGTTGGGACATGCGTAGAAGGAATTTCACTGTGCTGTGATGTAATATATGGGACAAATAAAGGATTCTTCTTGTTGCCAGATTAGCTAAGCAAGCTAGCTGTACTTAGCTCCATACATCATCGTTTCTATAGGAGTGTTTATCAGGGTGAAATGGGACACGTAGGACATGTGAGGTACAGGGTCATGTTACATAAAATGGCTAACGGTTAGTCAAGTATTGATTTCCATACCACTTCTTTTCTGAGCTTTATTTTTCTTCATTAAAAAATATTATGAAGATATAACAAAGATATAACGAGTTTATTTATGCAGTTCAGGAGCTAAAGTGGTAAGGGAAAAACCTTAGTTGTTTTCACATTTAGAAAGTGGTTTTTACTTGCTAGCGTGTAGGGTACATTCGCTGGTTTTCTTTATATGGACTGAGATGAAAAGATTCAAATTATTATCACAGACAGCTACCATCCCCCATTTCCTACCCTTCCCCCAACCTCTCTCTCGACACCTCAGTTTAATATTTGGCTAGTATGCTAGCTAAACTTTTTATCCAGTTTTGTACATTGCTAGCTGGTTACAAACCCAATCCTAACCCAAGTCTATTTAGGAATAATGATTATATTATTTATCATAATAATAGTAATAAAAAAAATAATAGCTGTAATAATGGAGCAATACATGTCACCTTGAGCCATAAGGGCCATTGATCACCACAGTAGGTAACAGCACAGAAAAAGAGCACACATGAGAACACACACACACACACACACACACACAAAGTGCTGAGGGTGTTTCTGTATTGACGTTGAAGTGCTTTCGGAAGAGCAGCTGAGTCTTTAGGCTTACTTATGATAATAACAAGAGCGAGTGCCGATAGCATCTTGGCTCTTTCACTGCTGTCGGTGAAAAGACTTCAGTCAAATGATTTGGACTTCCTTTCATAATCTTTCCCAGGAAAATGAGTGATTGTTTGTGATGATCGCCTGCCAGCACTGCTTATTAAATTCGCAGGTTTATAAAACAGTGTATACGAACGCTTTTTCGGCTATGAGATGAACAAGACATCCTGTGTCGAAGAAACTGTGGATCATGCTGACATTTGGATTTAATGCTGTGTATGATTAATGTACATCACGAATCATTTATTTCCATTTCAAATGCAGATTGTTTAAGGTTTACCCGTGGCACTGAGGCTACATATTTTTCTTACCATGCAAATTTCTAAACAGAGTGTGCTTTTAAACTTTCAGATCTCTCTACCGACTCCCAGAGGGACAGCCATTGATTTATAGGTGAAATTCTTGAATTTTCTGTCATCTTTGCTACACACAATCTCTAAATCCGATCGGATCGGAGAGGTGTAGTGCTGGGTTGCAGATGCAGTGAGGCCAGGGTGATGCAATCACCTGGAAATTGAAGCTTATAAACTATGTATGTAAGTGTATGTGCTTGACATATTTAATAAAGACTTTTCCAGAACCGTAGATAAAAATCCCTTGTATTTTCACTATCTAAAGGATCCTCTGTTTGACCTGTGCTATCAAGCTTTACCCGTTTTTTCAGCTGATAACTAGATAATGTATTAAGGCTGCATTAAACACAGTGTGAAATGTTGGACCACATGTTGGATCGCACTCAGTAAGTTCTCTAAGCAGGAGAAGGTGCAGCGCCACCAGGGGGTGGTGATTCTAAATGGGAAAGTCTGACAAGTACATAGTTTTGTATGGATAACTTGTAATGTTCAAGGGTTCTCCTGGAGACATAGACTGCAGAACCCTTTAGAGTGCTAGATCAGACATGCCGTATTTAAGTACATGGTCTAAACAAGATAGAATGTTGTTTAAGAGGCAGCTATTGACGGCATAAGAAATGATGAGGGAAGATGGTGAGATGCAGGTGAACAGTGTAGAACTCAGTAGGGTGCAGATATTTAATGCCCCATCTCTCCTACGTACACCTTCTGATTCTGTAGATGATCCATAAAGCCAGACCTAGGTCACACAAGGAAATCAGCCACAGGTCCAGTCAATTATGTCAGCCTCTGCTGAGATGCAGGCTGCTACAGTGATGAGCTGGCTGTATTGAAAGAGGATATGCGAAGGCAGCGCTCACACACACATATACACACGTACGTATTCATGCATGACTCACTCTGAGGTGCCACGTGTATCAGCGATAATTGGCATCTTTGCGCTCTGCCAAACAGTAAACGAGATACACCGCCACTCTTTCACTATTTCCTCCTCATACGACACGTAGACTTCTTTACAAAAGTTATGAATGAGTAAGACTAGGATGAAGAGGTTAGCATGCGATGCTTTTGCATAGGACTGCGTTTGTAAGAGATTAAACAAAAATGTGCTCGTTAGCGCTTGCTTGTTGAAATTATTATGCCTTATGAATGACAGCCATGCACTGTGCAGGGACCATAACAACAGTATTGCAACTTACACACGATACCTTTTATGTCTTATACGTCTCATCTTATTCGAATTGTTGTGTACCGGAATGTCAAAGGAACAAAGATGAACATCTGACGAGAAAAAGGAAGCCTTTTGACAGTTAAGAATCTCAGTGTATAAAAAAGAAATGGTCACAGGAAGCGGTGTAATGTCACTTTTGTTCAGTGTAAGCTAGGTTGGTCTGGTTGTCATGTCTTGACCTTAAAAGATGATACAAAGATTGTACTCTAGACCCAGTAGCACAAGATGGAACATCACAATTCAAGTCAATTGGAAGAAGTGTGATATAATTTTTGTCTAACTCAGATTGCTACTTAGCTAGATAACCAAATATGGCATTCACTAAATTCCAGGGGTTTCGTTACCACAACATAAAGTGGGCGTGTTTCTGGAGGTCTTGGGAAAACGCCCTCTTTCAAAAATAAGAGCATACCTACGATGTATAATGAAGGACAAAACAGTCATACAGGTAAATTTTATATTTTATATCTATTATGCTTTATTATCTTACAGTTAATCTATTTTCGAAAAACAAATAAACAGCCAAAAACTACGGTTAGGGTTACGGTTAGGGTTAGATTCTCAAATAGGCCACGCCTACCCGATGACGCAATATCTGTTATGCTGTTCCTAAGCTCCTAGTTAAGGGTTTGCATATAACGAGTTAACTTACCAGCTTTTAAAGTCAACTGAGATCTGAAGTAATTTTGATCATTTTAAATCATCACTTCACATATTCACACCTTACAACTAGTTGACAATTGTAAAATATTTAAAAACATGTAGATTTTTTTTCTGAGAAACCTGACCGAATATTACTGACCAAAAATTTGTTCCCTGACATCCACCACACCGCAGAAAACTCATATATTTCCTGAAGACAACCTCCTGAAACATTCTTGACTTTTAACCCCCAGCAGCCTACCTAACAACACCCTTTCACCTCTGCACTGGTGGTGTGACATCATACCACATTTTTGTTATGTTAAGACAAACCTAGACCACAATGTCTGCTTCCAGAAAATACTTTTGCATCTGTATTCATGTCAAAACCCTCACCTTAAGCCACGTTATGCTCTTGAAACCTACTTGTTACGGTAAACGGTTTAAAGCTTCTTCTTTTGGTGTGCACAGTGCTAAGCTGAGAACAGTACCAGAGATTTGGGACGTTTTTTTTCTCCCTTTTTGCTTTTGTGCTGAAGGGTGTCTCTTGGGATTGCGGCAAACGGCGAGAGAGATAGAGAGAAAGAGAGAGAGAGAGCGAGAGAGAGGAAGAGCGAGCGGGAGAGGGAGAGAGAGAGGGAGAGAGAGAGAGAGAGAGAGAGCGAGGGAGGGAGAGAGAGATAGGGAGAGAGAGCGGGAGAGGGAGAGAGAGATAGGGAGAGAGAGAGAGAGATAGAGAGAGAGAGAGAGAGAGAGAGAGAGAGAGAGCGGGAGAGGGAGAGAGAGATAGGGAGAGAGAGAGAGGAAGAGTGAGCGGGAGAGGGGGAGAGAGAGAGAGAGAGAGAGAGAGAGAGAGAGAGAGAGAGAGAGAGAGAGAGAGAGAGAGGAAGAGCGAGCGGGAGAGCGAGCGGGAGAGGGAGAGAGCGTGTAAAGCTTAAGCATGAACAGGAGAGGTCAAGAAAGAAAAGGAAAAAAAGAAATTTGAGGAAGAAAAAGAGAAATCAAGGAGTTGGAAGACTTTCAGTCGCATATTCATTGAAATTCTGGCTTTCAATGCAGAAGGATTGTGGTTAGAACGAGAAGACGAGCTTCTGATCAGGCGACATAAGCATGAACAACGCTGATGCATGGAAGACTGCATGGTATTGTCTTTCAACCGTCTATTAGTAATTCAGACACATTCTCTCTCTCTCTCTCTCTCTCTCTCTCTCTCTCTCTCTCCACTCACATTCTCTCTGTTTATCCCTGCTACATTTTTCTCTGCTTCTTTCTTTTCTCTTGCTGTCTTTTCCTGTCTCACAAACGCCCACACATCCACCAACACACGGTCACACGGTCAATCAAAGTCCCCAGAGACCTAATAAGGAGGTATTAGTAAGATGGTCAGCCATTTAAATGGCAGCGGATCACATCTCTCTTTTTAAAAACCGTAGCACTCATGGATAAATATATTCTTTGACTCACCAATCGTACACGTCTGTATTGATGCTCTATGCATTTTTCTTTGGCATCATGTGTCATAATTGCACCTAGAGATAAGTGTTCGATTGGTCTGTGGAGATAAGATTGTACAAGCCTACTGGACGTTGTCCATAAAAGACAGGAACAGATTTTTTTAATCAATTTCCTGCATATCAGCAAGGAAGATGGGATGGGGGTGTATTGAAGGTGGATTTAGCGGTAATGAGTAAGGTAGTACAGTAGTAATGTTTGAGACATTGTTGGTGGGGAATAAAAAAGGTCTGGTGCCTGACAGCTGTTCCACATGCAGGATGTGTTATCCTGTTATTATATTTATGAACCATGTAGTGAAAACTTGTTCCAGTTCCAGAATGTCATCTTTAGGTTGCTGTGCAGCTCTGCTACAATAAAGGTAAATGGTTCTTCTACTAAGTATTAGGTGTGATGTTCAGACTTATGCAATCAAGCTGTGGTAGGTTTTTTATTTAAAATATTTCCAATAATTAAATACTTAATTTTTTCTGTATTTCTGTTTTTTTTTGGAATAAAGATGCATTAAAGATGTAACAAGTCCGACATTCATGTTGTTAATTTTTTTTGTCTTTAAATTTAAATAACGTGCAATTTCTTAAGGGTGTGTAGACTTTTTATATGCACTGTAGGTGTCAAATTTTTGCTTCCAGTATAATTTTTTTTATTTTAACTATTTCATTCATTTTCTACTGCTTATCCGAACTACCTCGGGTCACGGGGAGCCTGTGCCTATCTCAGGCGTCATCGGGCATCAAGGCAGGATACACCCTGGACGAAGTACCAACCCAACGCAGGGCACACACACACACACTCTCATTCACTCACACACTCACACACTACGGACAATTTTCCAGAGAGGCCAATCAACCTACCATGCATGTCTTTGGACCGGGGGAGGAAACCGGAGTACCCGGAGGAAACCCCCGAGGCACAAACTCCACACACACAAGGCGGAGGAGGGAATCGAACCCACAAACTTGGAGGTGTGAGGCGAACGTTCTAACCACTAAGCCACCGTGACCCCCCATTTTAACTATTTTTTTTTTTTATTTTAGAAATGGAAGCTCTGGACAATGTAGACTTCTTGTTTGATGTTAAGTATGCCAGCAAACCAGGGTTATATTTTATTTACCATGTAGAATTTTTCGAATAA
The DNA here is from genome assembly GCF_030014155.1 of Tachysurus vachellii. Classification (NCBI taxonomy): domain Eukaryota; kingdom Metazoa; phylum Chordata; class Actinopteri; order Siluriformes; family Bagridae; genus Tachysurus; species Tachysurus vachellii. The sequence goes on along the minus strand of NC_083471.1, from coordinate 24,446,886 downwards.
TCTATTAACATTTCTGTCATCTCTATGCCTGTATTTGTTACTTAAATGTTTGCTACTCAACTTAGCATATTATTAAAATTCAACTAAAATATCTTTATGGTGGTTTTACTTAAGGGAATTAAAATAATGTGTTAATAAAAGGAGGAAAATAGCATCAGCTACACTTCCTTTTATCTTCCTGTCTGAAAACCTGATGTATTTCATTTCTTATCACCTCAAGGTCCGTGATCTCAGAGTGTGCTGAATTTCTAACAGAAAATGAAAAAATGTTTGATTCTGATTGGTTAATCTTGTTTCTCACCAAAAGATATAATAATACATGGGAACACATGAAAACAAAGGATGTGTTTGTTAAATATAGTAACGCAAACCATATTACCTGGCATAATTATGACAGATTTAATGTAGATATGACGAGCTACACTGTACACTGTGTGTTATATTAATTATCCACAATTCACAGTGGTGCACTATAGTCAAGATCACTTGAGCTGTACTTATTTGGGTGTTTTCATCAGCTTGGGGAATTTATAATTGACCAAATTGGATAACTAGTTTAACTAGGATTAACTGGTAAATGCACTCGTGGGTTAGTGGGTCGTGGGTCGAGAATAACTGACGAGTAAAGGAGCATGTTGTAAGCCATGGAAATGCTGTAAAATGGTATAATATATTGATGGCTGAGCTGAGACACACTGTTAGGAAACACATTGGTCTACATCTCTGGTAACCCGAGTGAGCACATTCCCAAATCCACTGTCCCTTCCCAATTTAGGTGGAGTTTCCTCACACTGAACGCTGTCAGTTGTCAGTGTGAGCAGTTGTGCAGGTTCGGTCCCTCCACACCGTTACCGCAGTTTGAATATTCATTCATTCATTCATTCATTCATTTTCTACCGCTTATCCGAACTACCTCGGGTCACGGGGAGCCTGTGCCTATCTCAGGCGTCATCGGGCATCAAGGCAGGATACACCCTGGACGGAGTGCCAACCCATCACAGGGCACACACACACTCTCTCATTCACTCACACAATCACACACTACGGACAATTTTCCAGTGATGCCAATCAACCTACCATGCATGTCTTTGGACCGGGGGAGGAAACCGGAGTACCCGGAGGAAACCCCAGAGGAACGGGGAGAAGATGCAAACTCCACACACACAAGGCGGAGGCGGGAATCAAACCCCCAACCCTGGAGGTGTGAGGCGAGCATGTTAACCACTAAGCCACCGTGCCCCCCTTCAGTTTGAATATATTTAAACTAATTTAATTTCTTTTCCGTCATTTGTGTAGCATTTTACCATGGGCATGCCATCACTTAAAGCATAATTGAAGCCTCCGTTCGCGCTCGGAAGCCTCGACAGCAGCGCTGCGGGAATCTCAGCGAAACTGTGAGTCTCCTGCTGTTCAAGTCGAAGTAATAGCACAGTCTCTCTCTTTCTTTTTTCCCAGTCTTACACACCTGTCATCTGGACTGTAGCTGAAACTCCCCTACCCAAGTTTAATGGTGTCATTCTCTTCAAGTGGCCCTGGACATCACTGCTCTCTCTCGCGATCTCTACTTTAAGGCAACACTGTCACATTTACAGACATACCGTTGTTGAGACCCTTATGCAGCCGGGTTCTGAATACAAATACGCCAACATATTTCACTCTGCCGATACTCACTATGCTGTCTTGCTGGAGGATTGCGATGTTTTCCAAAGCTTTGACAAGTAGAGATTTTAGGCATTGACCTTCAGGTCCATTGTTTCTGTTTCTGGGTTCTTGGAAACTTTACCCAAGGTAATATGCCAACTGGTACATGAGTGGTGGCTCAAGTGTTTAAGGCTCGGGTAGTTGATTGGAGGATTGTGGTTCAAGCCCCAGCACTGCAAAGCTGCCAGTGTTGGGTCCATAAGCAAGGCCCTTAACGCTGTGCTCCAGCGGCGACGTGTCATGAATGACCCTGCGATCTGACCCCAACCTCCAAAGTTGCTATTTGTGAAGAAAGAATTTCACTGCGCTGTAATGTTTATATGACAAATAAAGGCTTCCATTTTTATATTTTCATACAGAACTAGAACTCATTGCTTGATTCTGATTGGTCAGAAGTTTTGATTCCTTTTCTAACTTCCACTCTGACAGAAATTTCCATCTGCACGAAAGTCACCATTTTATATTAAAGCACTTATTCGTAATAGTTTCTATAGTAACTACAGTTTGTATTGACGTGTGTTTAGTAAATGAGAAAATGAGGAAGCACACAAGTGTGAATGTTTTGTGTATTTCTTTAACCACACAGTGGAGCTCAAAACACGAGTGGATAATATTGAATTATAATCTGTGACCAACAGTGAGGACAGATCTAAACCAGGAAGTAACATGTACTGTAAGATGAAGGCTTGGATATATATTCTCTAACAGGATTTGGGATTTAGGGAACAGATATAAAAGAACAGATATACATACAGTACATGCAATAACCAGCAGTTATGATGTGAAATCAAATAGAAAAAGAGTTTCTGTAGCAACAGTTTTCACAGCCATAAAGGAGATGTTTGTTCAGCATTTGTGGAAGGAGTCTTCAGTGTCAGGGCTTATCGGGGCAGTCAGAGATAAATCTGTATATATTTCGTCTTCAAGAGAAGGAAAAAAATGATGCTGATGAAAGAAGCTAACTATAAACTGTATAGTTAAGTGAAGCGAAGTGAAAGTGACGTGACATACAGTTAAGTACGGTGACCCATACTCAGAATTCGTTCTCTGCATTTAACACATCCAAAGTGCACACACACAGCAGTGAACACACACACCATGAACACACACCCGGAGCAGTGGGCAGCCATTTATGCTGCGGCGCCTAGGGAGCAGTTGGGGAGGGTTCGGTGCCTTGCTCAAGGGCACCTCAGTCGTGGTATTGCCGGGCCGAGACTCGAACCCACAACCTTAGGGTTAGGAGTCAAACTCTCTAACCATTAGGCCACGACTTCCCCCTTAAAATATGGTAATGCGTCACATTTTGCGTGTCATCCTTGGGCAGAGGCCATGCTATGTACATTTCTCATTCTATTGTAATTTAATGAATAAAAACAGCAATCAGTGTCAAATTGTTGAAGTATAAGAGTAATAAAAACTGATGATATTAGAAAATAACCTCAGGGTGGTAATCTGTGACTGATTATTTTCCTATAACAAAACACCCTCAAGTGTTTTTTATTCCACTCATCGCCAACTCTTGTTCTGTATTCATTCTTGTTTCCCTAAAAGTTTCATAAATGCCTCATAAATATGTCTTGTGGTGTTTTCCATAACCATATGTTTCTACCAGACATCTTATCTATCCATATAATGCCCGATGATGCCTGGGGGAGGAAACCGGAGTACCCGGAGGAAACCTCCGAGGCACGGGGAGAACATGCAAACTCCACACACACAAGGCGGAGGCGGTAATCGAACCCCCAACCCTGGAGGTGTGAGGCGAACGTGCTAACCACTAAGCCACCGTGCCCCCCCGACTCTTATCTAATGGATAAAAACATCCATGCACACACGTATCTTTGCCGTGTTTTTAAACCCTTGTGTCTTCAATTTTAGCACAGTATGTAAATAAAGCAAGTGAAACTTGTATCAAGTTTGTAATTTGTTATCTGTCAACTCTGGCTTCAAAAAAGAAACACACAGGAAAAAGAAGCGCTCATTAACTCATCTGCCTGAAAGCCCTCGTTGACAGCCAGACAATTGCATCAGATCCTCCCTGTGAAAGCAGGCACCGTGGGTTTTAATATGGCTGACAGAACGAACGTGCTCCAGTCATCAGCATTCAGAGGAGACGAGTCCCGTCCCGTCCTGAGCCGTCCCGTGTCAGAACCTCCGGCTAATGAAGGAGCGTAGGGAAAGATTGTTCATTAACATGAATAGATTACTTTCTGTTTCTTTACAGCTCTCCACTTCATAACGTTTAACTGGCTGCTCTTGCTGGCATTCATAGCAAAAAACTATTTTGACTGGAAGTCGGAAACCCGGTGGATTTCCTTCCCTTTCTGATGTTGATAAACCAAACGAATAATTGCTGAAAAGGTTCAAGTTAAAGGAACCACATAGTTCTTTCATGCAGAGATTCTATATTTCTTGTTTATTTCATTCATCAATGTACCAAATAAACCATTTTTGCTACTTCATGCAGTTTAATGTCAATCTGTCAACAACAAGCAGAATATGGGGATGTTTAAAAGATGCTGTTTACCATATATGGTCATTTGAGGGAGATTCACTATTTAAATGAGCGCCTTCATGTTTAAGCTATGAAAAACATTCTGAATGTGTGAGATTTATCAACGTCCCGTGCATACAGCTGTGTGTACACATACTGCGTGATAAATGCCAATATTCTTGAGGAATCCTACACCCAGAATTAGACCTGGTTCTACACACACAATTTGATAAATGGATGCTCATGCTAGCTGAGCGTTCATCTGTACTCCATCCCTCCCCTGCTGTTCCTGCACCTGAGTCTGCGCAGACACGCCACAACACAAACGTTCATCGTCATTTCCTGCCCAATGGACCATAAACACCACAGGACTTCCAAACCCGACAAACTTCTGCGATCGCATTATTTTATTCCATGCCCAGTTTTCTGTTGCTCTGGGATGTCTAGCTATCTAGGAGTTTACTGCTGGCGTTTATAAGCACATGTGTTGCCTTCCATCAATGGCTTCATCTTTGTTTATTATTATGCCTAGAGAATGCTTTCTAACACTGAGAGCTAAGAAACAGGAACATCTTCTAAATTCTAAATTCCTCATGATGTCTCAGGTTCACCAAAGGAACAATACAAAGCATAAACTGCAGTACATATATATCCGTCAGGAAAGCCCTCTTGAAGGAATTTTGAGCACCTGGCTAACCAATCACAATAAAGAAGCTAAATACTAACAAGAGAAAAGGGCTGAGTTTGCTCAGAATTAAAGTCACCAAACATATTTAATGTCTAGACCAGGGCAGGTGCATTCAACTAACCTTTAATGAAGATCCAGTTACTGTAGCTACTGTATATTAATGCAGGCGTTTGACAAGCACAGATGAGCTCTGAGTCAGTTCATGTTTAGAAAACTACAATCTCTGAACTCTGGCTATTTTTCATAGGTTTATTGCCTTTGTTACAATATTTACTACATAGCTTGGTCTACTGTACTATAACTTGCATGAAGCCTGGACTAAATTATCATATCTGTTGTTGTTGTTGCTGTTGTTATCTGGGGTATGGCCTGATGTTTTAGATCAGTGGTCCCCAACCTTTTTATCGCCGCGGACGGCCCGGTGAGGGGGGGATGTTGATTGTTTATATTTTAGATTGTTTTGATTTAATAATTTTAATTTAATTGTATTTAAACATGCCTTCAAAATAAAATACAGTTACACCAAAAAACGAATATAAAGTCATTTAACATAGGTGGCACAGTGGCTTAGTGGTTAGCACGTTCGCCTCACACCTCCAGGGTTGGGGGTTCGATTCCTGCCTCCGCCTTGTGTGTGTGGAGTTTGCATGTTTTCCCCGTGCCTCGGGGGTTTCCTCCGGGTTTCTCCCCCAGTCCAAAGACATGCATGGTAGGTTGATTGGCATCTCTGGAAAAATTGTCCGTAGTGTGTGATTGCGTGAGTGAATGAGAGTGTGTGTGCCCTGCGATGGGTTGGCACTCCGTCCAGGGTGTATCCTGCCTTGATGCCCGATGACGCCTGAGATCTTGCAAGTGGTGTGCCCACAAGATAAAATGGAAATAATTTAATGTTCCTTGGACGACCCGGTACCACTTGATCCACGGACCGGTGGTGGACCACTGTTTTAGATACTATAAGGTCACATAACTTGTTATCTTTACAGTAGCTTAGAATAATTGTCAGTGGGCATGGTCTGTTGTCTCAATCATATTATCAGATCAGATGACACTGTTGACAGGGACGTGGGCTGCTGTCCAGACGATCCAATGCCAATGGTGTTCTGCAGTCGTAGACTTCTGTCTAGATGATTCTGCATGTTGACCTCAAATGGTATTGTCATTGTAAATGATCATAACACTCAAGAGGTGTGGCCTGCTACATGGTTGATCCATTGGCAGTCACTGTGTATGAACTATATATTTGTCAAGGGGTGTGGCCTGCTGTCTAGATGACTCAATGGTATTATTGGCAGAGGGAATGACCTGCTGTCTGGATGATTCAATTATTATAGAGTGTGTCTATTAGTGGCAGCGCAGTGTTATTGGTGGTGTAACCTGGTGTATTGGTGATTTAATAAATGGGGTGTAGTCATTCTGTTTAGGTGTCTAATGACATTGTGTCGTTATCTCGAGGACGTATGGAATGGTTAATTGACTTATTGACATAGTCTGATAAATAAAATAAAATAGTTCATTGTAGTTTTTTATTGTCAGTTAAATCGGATCAAAGTTTAGAGAATATTCCATTTTTTTTTAAAACAACAATTAAGACACACGATGCCCCTCGTGGTCCAGTAAAATGATCACATGTTCTCACCACAACGGACCAGGCAGGAAACCAACCCAGCCACTCTCAGGGTTGGATCAGGAAGGGTATTTGGGGTAAATCCAGTGTGATATTAAAATATGGCAACCCAAAATGTGACGACCCTGAACAGGGAGCAGCTAAAAGAATAACAACTGCAAGAACTAAGACACACAAACTTCAGTATATAATAATTAAAGCTTCATCCTGAATCAGGGGAAATATACCGGGCTTCTCCTGGGAGAACGGAGATGCCTGAGAGTGAACGTGTCACTGCGACATCCTGCAGGTGAAATGAAGTATGAGCAGAACTTTATAACTGAACACATCCAGCAAATGTTATGAGATAATCGATAATTATGAGTGATAAAAACTGACACGTAAATTGAAAAGCCGATGAAAAGTTTATTCAAAAACAAAATACACGTCTATTGTGAAACATTGCATCTGGGAATCCACTTTTCTTCCAATCAGAAAACAACACACCTAGCGCATGTTAATGGCATAAAAATCATATGGAAAAACATATTAATTATGGTAACAGCTTCATTAATAACATCATTAATAACAGTTTTTTTCCTCTATTTTTTTAATTGTGTGCTTGTTTTGCAAGTTTATCAAAAAATCAAACTCAAATCCCAACATCTGCCTGCTGAATTTCTTTCAATCTAAATGCAATGAGTATAAAACAAAGAACGAGCTCCATGTCCGTTATTTTGATGCATGCTTGTGTGTTGTCGCAAATTATTTTCCAGCCTCCGGAATGAATCATCGTTCTTTCTTCCCGAACGAATGCGTGTCAATACCTCCGACATCAAAAGAATCAATTTTCAGCTTTCAAAGAACTTTGCTGCCTATACGCAGTTCTCTATACTGCAGGTGTCAGGTATTGTGGTCGGAAAGTTTTCTTCTGGAGTAAAATAATGTCATATCCTACAATCTCATCAAATTCTATTCCTGTACTGCCTGAATATTTTAAGGTTTTAATAATTCTTCTCCAGGATTGTATTGGATTCTGGAAAATGAAGACAACATTGTTATATCATGTGAGCAGATGGGTCAGGGCAGCTGCCCTTGTCAAAGGAGACCTGATCAATACGTTGTGTGATTATACACACGAAAAAAAATCTATTACACAAATACACAAAGTGGCGTATACAGCATGAGAGCACAAAAAAAAAGCATTTTCATTAGGCATCAAATGGGGTTGTTCTACATGAGTTATATTTCACTAAACAGGTGATGCTTAAATGGCTTAAATATTAATAATACATAGATTAGTGAAGGTGTATTTTATTGATTGAGCCACAACAATGTAATGTCTTTCCTGTTGCACAGAGCACACAAACCCTTTGCGGTATTTATTTGATTATTTTCTATATGTTGAGGAGCTCATGTGGTGAAACTGCTTCTTCTCCAAGGAACTATTTAATCGCTGCTAACTCAGACATGACTGATAAGATGTAGGTTAAGTGGAAGATCTTACATATCATATAATAATAAACCGAGTCTAATTTCAGCTATCGTTTACATTAACAAAAGCCTTTACCAAAAGCCCTTTGATACACATTTCTCTTCACTCGCTGTCCTCATGCTCACGTTTTGGAAGAGCTGTTTAGAAGCAAATGTTATGCTACGATATTTGCTACTTAAATAGTAGGAATCTGTGGGAATCAACAAAAATACCACCAGAAAATTGGAAAACCTTCATTTAGGCTTCTTTTCCAATCTTCGGCTTTCCAATTTTAGTGATTCAGGTCCCAGTGTTTTTTGTTCTTAGCTCACAGGACTGGAACCTGAGTTCGGATTTACAGTAGGACTTCAGTTGAGGTGCTTTTCTGCTCACTACAACTAACAAGTTACAAAATATTATTACAAAACAACAAGTATTTATTTGAGATTCTGGTCATTTTCCTTCCAATAACATGTTTCTGCCTTCAACGGTTTTTGTTTCTCGCACATTGTAACTCTGTATAAACTCTAGAGACTGTTGTGGGTGAAAATCACCAACTTCTGAAAAAGCAACAGCTTCTGAAATACACACACCAGCCCATCTGGTATCGACAATCACGCCACAGTCGAACTCAGTGAGATTAACTGAAGCTCTTGACCTGTATCTTCATGATTTTATGCACTGCACTTCTGCCACATGATTGTCTGATTATATAACTGCATGAACAAGCAAGTGTGCAGATGTTCCTGAAAATGTAGACGGTAAGCATGTTTAAAAAGCCGTGCCTAGCATACCAATACCTAATGGCAGCTGAGGTCAATGCATCGACTGATGAATTGCTCCCAGCAGGTCCTGAGCTTCCCACGGGTACATTTTTGGGCCATTTTAAGCTCATCCTGATTGATCCGTCTGCTCAGTTAGCTGTTTGTCTTCTCTTTTTCTGTCTGAAGGAGGAAAGTAAAGTGAGCATGAATGAGTTTTGTGGTGTAGGTGAGAGTTCCACTTTTCAGTTTTTTTTTCACTGTCTTTGTTGCTCGGGAAGGTTACAAATAACTCCCTGAAAAAACAATATACGCCAACCGTTTATGAATTTTCTGTAGGCGAGTTTGGAAGTAGTTAATAGTGATGATCTTGGCTCCAGGTTTTGTGAGTTAGAAGGTTGGATGTTCGTTTGCCAGAAGCTGACACCACCAATGAATTAGGTTTTACCGGCGGCGATAAAAACGACAGGAGTTTTCATAGTGAAAAAGCACCGCCATTCTGTCTGCCTCAAAGCGTGCCGTCGACGACGATGATTATTTGAACCGTAAAGCCATCTGTTTTCATTTTGTCTGTTCTTGTGTGTGTGTTTTTTTTTTGTCTGTGTGTTTTCAAAATCAGCTTGAATCCAGGCGGATCAATCATCTCCTTTTGGGGAAGTTTCTATACTGATAATTCACCTGCTTTGCAAAGTCATTTGATATTTTGAGCTTGATCGCTAATCCCTAACAGCTTTTGTGTATCCTTAAGCTAGTGTTTCTCTTTCACCCCACTTTCTCTCACTACTTCCCACTTTAAATAACTCGTACAATCCATCAGAGTTTCTTTCTGTTTAGAGGAGGTCCAATGGTTATCGGCGGTCTGAGCCCGGGAATATTTCCTATTTTATTCCTGTGAATTGGCTAGCCATTGGAGATCATTTTCTAGCTAATGTTGTGTTTCTTGCAGCTGATAGCTGCAAATTGCTCTGAGTCAGGGGTTGTTATCGCCTTCTCTATTCTCTTGCGGGACAAAAAGCGGATGTGTTTAGACCACCAGGGAGAAGACAACTAACTTCAGGGAGGTTGGAATTGAGTTGTGGCCATTTTCGCTGTGTCTGCTATTTATTGGTTTATCTGTTTCTGTCCTGTTGAGACACTCTCTTTAGGGACAACCGTAAAGAGAAAAGCATTGAAATTGAGATTTTTGGAAAACAGGAACTCTTTTCTTGTGCACACATTTTTTAGTTCATATTTTATTGAGTAAAAATATAAAATCTGTATTTTTAATTACAGCAAATGAAATTCATGTATACAAAGTACTCATTATACAGAGTAGTTGTAATTATAATCAATGGACTGTAGGTGCCTTCAATTTTTCACAGTTGAAATACATTTTGCGATGTCAAACTCTATAGAAGGACAAAATGAGAAAAAAAGGTAACTAAATATTGAGGACACGTCACCTCATCGAGGCATGCCCCAAATCTTCACACCGTCTTATAGAATGCCATTACTTTTATCCTAATTAAATGGCTACTCTAATGCAATTTATGCATTTTAAATATTTCACAACATCTTATTTTGTTCATATATGATTAAAATAACACGTAATACGAACTTGTCGCTAATTATGCGAAATTAAGCTGATAATCATACAAGTGAGTATCCTACATATACACAAGTAAATCGTCGCTGTCGGGGGAATCCTCGTCTCTCCAAAACCGTTATTTTTCAGGAAATTTAAAAAACGCCGTACCTTATCTGCAGTGCACAGGGTTTAGTCCGCGTTGCAGTGGATTGTCTTGCGCTAAATTCCTGTCCTCAGACGAGCACCAGAACTAGTGGGGGTCAAGATTTTTCTTTCTTTGAGCCCAGTGTTTTGAAGACATTTACCTCAGAAGACGTGTTGAGTCGTTGCGACTCTTATTAAGGAGAAATATGCCACGAAGCTCTCCCACAGAGTGAGGAAGAGGTGGACAGTTGAAGTGTCCAATGGAGTTATGAGATTTGCGCTCAAGCTATTTTCAAGACTTTAGATTGGTTAATAACTTGTAAAAATAACAGACCCACGTGGGGACTGACCAATAGCATCGATATGTGAAAAAATATGAAATTGACCAAATTTGGACATACGAGGTTTCCGCCCAACAGCGACGAAATAACCTATCCCCCTATTTTATTACCTCCACTTTCAGTGTTCATTTTCTGTATTTACTGGAAATGACCCCAAGATCCCTAGATTCCAGTAAAAATACTAATCAAACAAAACCTGCTATCTGTCTTTTACCTTCCTGCTGTCATGGGAGGTCTTTGGCACAAGCTGCTTTCTTGTGTGTTTTATTTAACTACAACTTCCTGCTTCCCTCTCTGCCTTACCGATGGACTTGGTTTGATTGACAGGTGATGGCAGTAAAGGGTCGACACGCTCGGGCAGGACACACACTAAGGAACAGAGAGAGGGGAAGCTTCAAACGGCATCACAGTCCTGTGACAGGCCTTCTGTTTAATGTAGGAGTTAATGTATGCTAGACATGGTCTAAATACTGTACGTGACCTGCATGCTACTTGTAAGTCTGTCAGAGAGAGAGAGAGAGAGCGAGAGAAAGAGAAAGAAAGATAGAGAGCGATACAGTGTGTGAGAGACACCCACCCACACACAGCAAGTCGCAGTAGAGCGAGGGCAAAGACTAAGTGCTGCTTCAGGCAGAAGACTATTAAGATGATTTGGGAATGAATTACTATATTACCACGGTTTGTTTGTTTACTTCCAGGATCAGATTGTTGTGGTGTCTAATGAAGATTAAAATCAAAAAACAATAAACCTGTGATTTGCAGCTGGAGCTACTGTCAGAACCGCTGTTCTAGAAAATTAATCAACACCTTCTGACCAATTAGATTTGAGAATTGGCACAACTATTATATAATACGCCATTCAGCCTGTTTTGAACATTAAAGGAATTTAAAACCCAAATGACTTTCATTACTCAGGTATCATTACATCATGTGCAAGGATAAAGAAAAACCTAAAAGCAAAAATAAATGGAAGCAGCTGGAGTTATGGCCCTCATCAGCACTTGAAATGGATTGTCATGAAGTGTGTGTGTGTGTGTGTGTATGGAAAAAACATAAACACTTCAACACTAAAAGCATCTGGGAATTTAAGATGGTCACGTTTAATTCACAGCAGGAGTCTGATCCTAATTGCTTGTCACTTTGAAGATGGGGTGGTGTAATTGTTTGGTTTGTAGCGTGAGGGTAAGCCAGAACAGCAAAAGCTACAAGAGTCGACATAAGGACACTGAGGTCATGCTGGATAATGTAATTTCATGGACGATTGCTATTCCAAGCAGCTTTATTTATTCTTAGTGGTGTGCCATGCTTCCCAGGAGGCCAAACTCATCCCTCTGTCCATTCAACCAATTCATTTGAAAGAGTGATTTGTTATACTTTATTCTCAGGTCCAAGAATACGGATTCTGTGCGCGCTGGTACTTTCCCCTCTGGTAATTTAATTTCACTTAGCTGAGTTAACATTTGACACAAAAGAAAGGACAGAAGAACTTTCTTTTATGTTATTGTAATTTGGCTCACCTGATTATAACTCAGCCAGATTTCTGTAAGGCTGGTTTTCGAAAAATTCTATTTCCAAGGTGCAAGACTAGCATTGTACCTGACCTCTACCCTTGATCTTGCAAGTGGTGTGCCCACAAGATAGCTCCAGATCACTATTTCAAGGACAGCCCTGTCGATTTGCACAAGTAACCTGGTCAAACTTAGGGGTTTGGCTGAAGTCACTCTGCCCAGGTTCCCAATCTACATCCCTATCCTCACCTTTGGTCACAAGGTTTGAATAGTGATTTAAAGACTAAGGTCTTAGGTACGGATAATGGAAATAATGTTACTCTGCATCACTGCTGGGCTGATTCTTACCATCAAACAAGAAAGATCCTGTATTACAGCTACTGTAACTTTCAATTGAGAGAAGTCAGTTGAGGTGTTTTGGGCAACTTATAGAGATCCCCCTGGTCAGGTCCTGAAAGAGCTCTATCACATACAAGCTATTGGAAACCCCGAGGCAGATCCAGGGCCTGCTACAGAGATTAATTTGCACCTGGCTTTTGAAATTAACTAACACAACTCACCAGTGCTGGGGGCACGGTGGCTTAGTGGTTAGCATGTTCAACTCACACCTCCAGGGTTGGGGGTTCGATTCCCACCTCCACCTTGTGTGTGTGGAGTTTGCTTGTTCTCCCTGTGCCTCGGGGGTTTCCTCCGGGTACTCCGGTTTCCTCCCCCGGTCCAAAGACATGCATGGTAGGTTGATTGGCATCTCTGGAAAATTGTCCGTAGTGTGTGATTGCGTGAGTGAATGAGAGTGTGTGTGTGCCCTGTGATGGGTTGGCACTCCGTCCAGGGTGTATCCTGCCTTGATGCCCGATGACGCCTGAGATAGGCACAGGCTCCCCGTGACCCGAGGTAGTTCGGATAAGCGGTAGAAAATGAATGAGTGAGAACTCACCAGTGCTTTCCCTCAGATTACTGTACCTGATAGATACTGTCAACTTACCAGAATCACAACGAGAGTTCCTGCAGGATCTTGTATTTCTGTATTTTTCTCTCTAAAGGAACCTTTGAAGAAGTAGGAAGCTACTAACATAGAGTTTCACAAAAGCTTCCACATCAACCTCTTTTAAAAATTAAAAACATCTAATGAACCCTTGAATAACATCTTTTTTTTTTTAAAGATTTGCCTTGCAAAAGTTTGCCAATAGTAAAGCAACAGCCAAGGTCAAGGTTCTAAACTCATGACAGGAAATGTGTGAGTTCAAACCCCCATGAATGCTAAAAAGTCAGTAATGCAGGACCCAAACCTTGGCTTGGTTACATTCCCCTAGGAGGAGTACGAATATGTGGCAGGTGATAGCGAAAACCCTTGGCTGAACTTCACATCCTTCAGCCTTTGTGACCTCCACCATGAAAAGCATAAGGGAAAATGATAAATGAATGCTTTGTGAAGATGAACTTTTATTTAATCAAAACAAATCTTAATGAACCTTAATTTACGTAGCAGAATTTATTATTTAATATACTCAGTAACATTTCTTTTCAAATCCAGGTGGACTGTCGCATGCGTTATCACTGCTTATCACCAGGAAACGCAGTCAGACTTCTTGGTATGCTGATGTGAGATTTGGTCTGTGGTTTTACAAGAGCTGTGCTGAAGTGCTTGAGGTTAAGCCTTTCCATATTCCCTATTAGTTTTATATTAATAGTAAAGAGAAGCTTTCTGGGGTCTCAGCTTAATATGTGAAGATACAGTTGACATATTTAATCCTTCCTTTGTCTCCTAGTACTGTGGTGATCCTCAAGCATCCTCCACAAACGCTTGTCCCATCTGTATCTCTATAAAAGAGCTGAAAGATTCTGTGCTCCGGGCACCCCCATGGTGTAAGGCCTTAAGGAGGTGTTTGTTTAATCTCACTAAAACCTGGCAATTAAAAAGTGGTTAGTTGACTTTTTTGCCATTCTTTTTTGAGGCAAAACTAGGTGCCTGAGGTCAGATTCGTGTCATGAGCCTTGGAGGATTGTGGAAAGCTGACGGGGGTTAATCTCAATTGAATATTGTACACTTACTAGGCCACAACTGTCAGAACCACAGTCAAATTCTCATTGATATTTAGCTACATGTGCACATTTTGACAGAAGCAATTAATAGATGGGTTCTAGCATGTTCGGAGATGGCTATTCATAAAGGCTTGTATTTCAAGCTGAGCGAGCTCCCCATATTATTCTCATTTAGGAGAAACTCTTGTGGCTTTGCGACAAGAATATAATCAAGGATGGTGAGGGAAACTGAGCTAGTGTTACCACTCGAAGGTTTCATATTTTCTCTCAACAGTACTTCCCAAAGTGTATTCTTCAATAGCATATAAATCTGTCAATGATAACAATTCGTCGCTGTCGGGCGGAAACCTCGTATGTCCAAATTTGGTCAATTTCATATTTTTTCACATATCGATGCTATTGGTCAGTCCCCACGTGGGTCTGTTATTTTTACAAGTTATTAACCAATCTAAAGTCTTGAAAATAGCTTGAGCGCAAATCTCATAACTCCATTGGACACTTCAACTGTCCACCTCTTCCTCACTCTGTGGGAGAGCTTCGCGGCATATTTCTCCTCAAGAAGAGTCGCAACGAATCAACACGTCTTCTGAGGTAAATGTCTTCAAAACACTGGGCTCAAAGAAAAAAAATCTTGACCCCCGCTAGTTCTGGTACTCGTCTGAGGACAGGAATTTAGCGCAAGACAATCCACTGCAACGCGGACTAAACCCTGTGCACTGCAGATAAGGTACGGCGTTTTTTTCATTTCCTGAAAAATAACGGTTTTGGAGATATGAGGATTCCGCCCGACAGCGACGAATTGTATATTTAATGTTGTGTAACGTCCAGCAAGAGACTTCCTTTCTTTTATGTTATACTACAGTAGCTATCGTGAGTTTCCCCACCAGTCAAACTCAAAGCACAAACTCCTCTGTCCTGCAGACATGAAGATAAGTCTGTTATAGAGCACTTGCACACTGTCCAAAAAAAAGATGAGTAGTATGAATTTTTAAAATCTGAAACATTGAAGGGTTTTTTAGTTTGTACCTCTGGGGTAAAACCATAAACTGGAGTGTTTTTTTAACCGGAATCTCCTTAGTAAGCTATGAACTAATCTAAAAATAGAGCCCTTACAATTGTATGAATGTTATTGAATAATTTCCTTTTCCTAAGCCATCGTTTGTAATTAGTTCTCTGGAATGTCAGTCAATTGACTTCTTTATGGAAAAGGAGTTTTTGGCCACACAAAGTGATGAAATTAACCAGACTATAGAGGG
The DNA here is from genome assembly GCF_030014155.1 of Tachysurus vachellii. Classification (NCBI taxonomy): domain Eukaryota; kingdom Metazoa; phylum Chordata; class Actinopteri; order Siluriformes; family Bagridae; genus Tachysurus; species Tachysurus vachellii. Next base: position 24,431,306 of record NC_083471.1, on the reverse strand, counting down.
GAAGGTTTCCTCGCCTGGAGGCTCTCCTGTCTTACAGATTTAAGTGTTTTTGTTGGCTTTAACACACCTGATTTAACTAATCAACCAAATAAAAGCCCTGAAATTGGTGTCTTAGGGCACTAAAAAACACACAAATATGCAGGATTGTGTTCTCCAGGACCAGGGTATGAAACCTCTGCTCTTTCCATGTGTAAGAAATGGACATGGGAAATCTACAGCTGAAGGTTGTGGTTTTACTCTCATTAATGGAGGGTTGCAAGTAAAGACCCTGTGACTGACAGAATCCACTGCCAGGCTTTTGATCAGGACACAAACCCTCAACTACACAGCTGTATTCTGAGCCCTATGTTTGAGCCAGTTTGGACAAAAATGCCTCCCAAATGAGTAAAATAAGGAAAAATCCTAATGATTCTAATGTATATAAATCTCTTCTAGTGAAATATAGATTTTAACCCCATTGGGGTAACAAGATTTCTTCAAATCCACTCATCAAAATACGGAAAATCTCACCATGTAACCAATTACACTTTAATTGGATTTCAAATCCCAGGTGACGGCTGGCAGCGTACGATTCGTCTAAATAGAATTTCTCAATCTATTCTTTGGGGACTGTGCACTGGTCCTGCCTTTTCTTCTACTCAATTTCCATACACAACTCTGCCAGATAATTAATTGCTTTAATGGCCAGTTGGCTCAGATGTGCCCAGTTTTGTGCAAAGTCCTCAGAGTCCCTAAGGACTAGCTTAGGAACCTGTGATTTCACTACTGCATGTCAACAAACTACAACTGCTGTGGCTCAGGAAATACTGACAATGTGTTACCAATGTGTGAACAATGTGTTTCATCATGAGCATATACTCCAGACTGTAGAACTGTAATGGTCCATAAAATGTGTGTAATTAGGCTTTGAGCATGTACAGTCCCAATTAATCCTGAAATCACAAAGACAATACTGCAGGGCACATTTGATTTGGCACAGTTATGAGCTTTATGTTATCCCAGCGTCCTGAATGGTGTAACCTAGGCACAGAAATAGACATGAGATAAAGGAGCAAAAGGAGGAAGCAGCTAAAAGCACTACATGATTAATTCTTGAGAGGGATGGGACAGAAGAAAGAAGGAAGATGAAGAAGGTGGGAGAGTCAAAATGAGAAAGGGAAGCTTGTACCACATAGTATAACTAATGTGACCCATAATTGTACGTTACTTACAAGACTATACAGTATATAATGATAGGCTCATTTATAAGAAGCAAACGCTGATAACTACCTCTGAAGTCAGTGGTAGATTAGCAGTTACTGTATGTCTGTCAGTGACCATCATCATTATGTAAGGCCCTTACCACTTTCTCCTAAAGAGAGATCACTGTGTAGCGACATTTAGTTAGCTGTTAGTGAACTGAAGATCATCACATTACAAGTTCCGGTGCTAGATGTTTATTCTATAACAAAATAGCAGGGGCACAATCAATACACCCCCGAACAGAGGTAGGCTCTCTCACAACCTCCTATAGCAACCAAACAATATGGCTAATGAGGCTAAATCTCTGTCAGAATAAATGTCGACAAAATTTACTTTTTCGTGACCAAAAACATTAACTACTCATGAACATATTAGGGGTAACACGGTGTTATAATTTAAGTTTAACTGTGTAAAAAAATATATGGCCCCTGACTTAACAGAAGAGTGAACATTAGAATGAGAGAACATTACTTACTATCATCAGTATCAACCAGTCTTTGTTAGTAGAATGGCGCTGCATTGCATGTGCTTAGGCTGTTTCGCACTCATTAAAAGTGTTTATTTATTACAAATAATAACCCAAAACTACAAAACATGATGAACTTGACTGATTCCAAAATAAATTTGACAATACAAAAAAACAAATATTCCCAAAAATTAAAGCCAAGCACATTTTGACAATGTTCACTAAAACTGAAACAACAAACTTGACTTGTCTACTGCACTCTGGGAACTCACAATCAAGGAAAACATCTATCTTTTTATAGATCTGCTTCTAGAAGAGCTTTTCATTCATTCCTTCATTCATTCATTTTCTACCTCTTATCTGAACTACCTCGGGTCACGGGGAGCCTGTGCCTATCTCAGGCGTTATCGGGCATCAAGGCAGGATACACCCTGGACGGAGTGCCAACCCATCGCAGGGCACACACACTCATTCACTCACGCAATCACACACTACGGACAATTTTCCAGTTTAACCACTAAGCCACCGTGCCCCCCTCTAGAAGAGCTTAAGGCTTTTTATTTATTTATTTATTCATTTATTTTTACAATTATATTGCAATGGCCACCAATTGTTACAATTGACTTGGCTTTGGCACCGATCAGGGACGTTTACTAGATGGCACTCTGGTAAAACTCTATCAATGATATCCCACTGGACGCAGACTCTGGGGAAGATCCAGCACCCACTGAAGAGACTCAATCTCTCAGTTGGCTTGGGGATGTTTAAGGATCCCACAGGAAATGCTAGGAATCTATGGCCAGGTATAGAAAAAATCTGAACTAAAATTGTCAGACTGTGGCTACAGTGACCCACACTGATTGATAGGGGAAAGATCATATGCCACCACCACGTAAATTTAATAAGCATGGCCATTTTTTCTCTCTTGGCTCCCAGTCAAAGGATCTCTAAGGCATTGTCAGAATTTGAACTTTTGATCATCAAAAATTTTAATGATTCCTTTTCTGTCACTCATGAAATGTCATTTCATTCACAATGGCTAATGTTTAAAGTGCAGCAATGTAGAATAGAAGCCTTTATTTTGTCACATATACTTTACAGCACAGTGAAATTCATTCGTCACATATCCCAATTTGGGATCAGAGCGTACGCTCAGCCATGATACAGAGCCCCTAGAGGAGATAGAGTTAGGGGCCACACTCAAGGGCCCAGCAGTAGCAGCTTGGCAGTGCTGGAACTTGAACCCCAATCCTCCAATCAACAACCCAGAGCCTTAACCACTTGAGCCACCATTGCACTGTTTCCCTTTTTTAAAGTTAGCCGTAGTCAAACATTGAGTTGCTTGTAACATTTTTCTTGTAATAAGTGCTGCTTAGACAGGAAGTCACCTTTAGGATGTTTTCCTATGTGTACTCAATATATTTCTCATACCCTGAAGCAGCCAGCACCATTTGACAGTCTTTGTTTTGCTCTGTTAAGCTGTTTGTGTGCGCTCAGCCACAACGAACAGGAAAACGATAGAACGGTGATACATCTTAAAGCCTACCATGCCATGTTTACTATTATGTGCTTGTAAAAGCCCCTTGCCAACATTTCCGTCCTGCCCTGTAGGGGCATCTTGTATCATAACAAGCACCATCAATCTTTTATAGCTGTCCGTAATACGTAGGGGACAAAGCTTAGCCAGACGTTCCCAGAGTAGTTAAGCAATTTAGACGTGGTGTGAATTCTATTAGAACATGTTTAAACGGAGACTCGTGTTATGACATGAAGGTTATTCATCGCAAAGTGTAAAAGTCATTGTGGAGAAGCTGTAACTCTTAGACGCTTTCTGCTTTAGGAGATGATTTGCTTAGCTTCACAGGGCGCCGAGGGTAATTGGTTTTTTTGTACCACCATGTTGTTTTTTTTTGTTTGTTTTTTTGTCCGTCAAGTCGTGAGATACCCTCTTGTCTTGCTTTCCTTATTTGCGTTTAGCCGGACTGAAAATTGCTTTCACCGCAGCAGCTGAGGCATGTCTGATCCAGAGAGAGAAAGCAAGTGGTCACACACTCATCTTTATTTAGAATGTTGACTTTTATTTCACTTTTTATACATATATTTACATAAGATAATGGATTAGTGCAAAAAATTTCTTTGTATTGTATGGATGAAGTATAATAACTTATTATTATTCACCACAATCGGTTAACATTGTTTTGGTATGATTACTAAATTATTTACATCACAGATTGCTCGTGATTGGCTAATATTTGGTTGCTACATTTAATAAAGAATATTATCTCTCCCACCCAGACAACACTTGGACTTTGTCTTATTCTTGGACTTTTACCCATGCTTTATCGAGACTTGCCCTTATCGTTGCCATAATGTTTGATTTCATGCCAGCTTACACTATGTTAAGTACATTTCATGACGTTTATAGATGTTATGAATATATAATACAGAGGTGGGAGTAAGTCACACACGTGCAAGTCACAAGTAAGTCTCAAGTCATGAATGTCAAGTCAAAGTCAAGTCGAGTCTTTTTTTAATATTTGTCAAGCAAGTCTCAAGTCTCAAATTTGCGACTTAAGTCTGACTCGAGTCAAGTCATATGACTCGAGCCCCCATCTCTGATATAATATAAGCTCATGTATACCATAAAACACACTAACTAAGAAACACAAAATTCCTGTTTCATCATATTGTCAAAAGAATTTCTGCGAAGCAAAATTTGTAAATGTTTTTAACATAACACTATAAACAATATTTAAACCAGTAAAAAAAAAGTAGATCATATTCTACCTTTAAATCCTCTTTAGCTGCCTTCTTAATCCTCTTAGAAATTGACTACTAGGTTCTTCCAGGAATCATGGGGAACTCACTGCAGTTCTTCAATTCTCACTTGCTTCTGTCTTTTCAGGTTAAATTTAGCACTAATGCAAAAGGCATTAAAAAAAACAGGTAAGGTAAAATTGATATATAAGCCATAGGGTGCCTGATTGTTTTTCATAGTACTGTAGATCTCAGGTTTAAACCAATGCTCTTTATTCTAGAGAAACCATGCTGAGATATATCCATGAGACTGATAATATAACATTATTTGAAGCCTCTGTTTTAAATAATCATCAGCGCGAGCACCCTTTAGAGCTTACTTGGTAGATAAATGTACCGTTTGGGCTTTGTGATAACTATCTCATTTCAAATGATTGGCAAAAGTAAACAGTTGGTGTCAAATAATCCATGGTAAGTCAGTTACAGAGTAACAGATGGATAGCGCTCGCAAAATTTTAACTTATACCTGTATAAACAGTCAGAGATTAACATTTATTTGAAAGTTAGAGTGCCCCCTGCTGGCATATACTGTATCTGTCAAATCCGATAAGCTAGCTTATCTAAAATCATGAACTGTACATATATATATATATATATATATATATATATATATATATATATATATATATATATATATATATATATATATACATTTGTTACATATGTAAGTGTTGCAGAGATCACTTCCTGTTAGTCTTCGTCACAGTTATACAGCGTTCAGTTATGGCAGATTGTCATGGGCTATTTCGAGAATCCTTTATCTCTGAAACACACGAGTCTGAATGAGGATTTGAGGCAATGAGGATTTCATCAAATGTTAAGGTGGAAAATGGAAGTGAAAATAGCCTGGCATATTATACAAATTAGCTTAATATCTTAGCCTAATGGTTTAATAGGCAATGTGAATTATAAGATAATATAAGTCTCTTTTTTCCGCTAATAGATTCACGATTCATTTTAAGAAAGAAAAGGTGACCCAAAAATAATAATTAAATAATAATAATATCCGATATTTAGTGCTTGGACACTTAACCAATGATGTGAATTTATATAAAATGAACTATAGTCTACAGTGCAAGGACTTTTTTTTTAACTAAAAGTGACAAAAACTGAGCAAGATAACACGCTTCGAGAAAACTAGCTACATCAATCAAGAGTTAGTTGCTGTTTAAGAATTGATGACATTTTAAATTTGTCCTCATGGTGCCATTTCTGAGACAAACACCATCGTCATGATGTAACATAACATTTAATATAAACAAAGTAAGAGCATTTATGTTGTACGGAAAATATTAAATATGAGATAAGATGTCAGAACAGTTACTTGACACATAAAATGAGATGAGGTTTCATTTTAAAGCCTTTGGTTCAGCACTTTCCTGGTTAAATAAGAAATATTTGATTGCACACCATTACTGTACCTTCAGGACACCTTGTATAATAAGGTAATGAAAATAAAATCCGGAAAAATACAGCACTGTACATCAGGAATACATATAGAGGTTCTAAAAATTACGATTCTAGAAAGACAAAGTATGTAGAATGTCCCTTATTAGAAAAGTACTTCTGAAGCTGTAGGAGCTTCAGAAGGTGAGGCCTTCTACTGAAATATCTCCACGATGTCTTCTGAAGTGGTATCTTAGAATCTTAGACTGATGTATCTTTCAAAAACAAAAAATAGATCGTTGCGACAAACTTTGATGTTGGCTTTGACGAGGCAAGTATTCGCAAAGGCCGGTGCTTTTTGGAGGCGAGTGGACATAAGGGTCAGTGTTACTTTTGGAGGCAAGTGGACAGAAAGATAGGGTGACAAAACATTTGGAGGCAAGTGGAGATGAGCATGTGATGTCATCCAAATACTCCTGAGGGAGTTCCCCTCATTGGGCTGAGTGTTTTGGTATATCACATGCCCATGTTGTGCAAAAATGTTTATTTTCACGTGACATCACGTGACGTCATGTGACATCCTCAGAATACATGTGAGGAAGTTCCCCTCATTGTTCTGAGTGTTTTGATATGACACATGTCCATGTTGTAAAAAGTTTTTTGATTTTGCATATTTTGGGGGCGGGGCTGTGGCACAACCGAAAGGCCAGTCGGTACACCAATTTAAAACTTTGTTCAGAGTATCACCCTAAAGGAGCTGGTCGAGTTTGGTGTAGATAGTTCAAAAGCTTGCAGAGTTATAAACCTCCAAAGTTTATAATGGGAGTCTATGGGAAAAAAGGCCAATTTGAGACCTGGTACCGGAAGTACCGGTACTCAGATCGCTTAGAAAAGTAACAGCAACAAACTTCAGACCAGCATCTACAACATATCCGAATTTGGTTCATGTGACTCGAAAGCTCTAGGCCGCATTAAATTTTATACATTTTTGTCTAAACTTAAATAGGAAAACAGAATGTTGGCTTCTACATGTTTCTGTGAACAATGATAAAAACACATTATTCCAAACACTGATAATAATAATACACCTGTCGAGGAGGACTGAAGCTAATTCACTGTCTAACTTTCCTCCATCTTGGAAAATATTATAAATGAGCTATGTTTCTACTTTTAAACAGTAAAAATGTAGCTAAAGTAAAAAGGTTGTGTCTATAATATGAACAATTTTAAACCCATCCTCGAAAACCAATTGTTTCAGGTGCTTTTTTCCATTTGTGCATGATTTCTATATGAGATATGTGATATAGATACTGTATGTACGCCCCCTACAGGTGATAGTAACTGGGGTCCTGTTTGTCCTCCGACTAACTACCCAGTCTGATTTTCCAACCATCTGAATATGCGACTTTTCCTTTGTTTATTCTCGAATGCATGTTGCTTTTATCAGCGCAACCAGAGATTTTAAATCTGTTCTGTAAACATTTTCTGAAAAACGTCTGTTTAGCTGCCTGCAGACAAAACGATGAGAAAATAATTAGTAAACGCATGCATTTACTGACAGTAAATTTAAACATGCATTTAAACAGTAGTTTTTGTTTATTGTTTTTGTCTAAGTTTTTTTGTCAACTATAGGATTAAGTCTAGGATTAAAGATTTTTTTTTTTTATTTTCAACTTGAGATTAGTTTTTGTTTCACGACTAGGTCTCTAAAGTTGGGATTGACATTTTATTGATTTATGTGTGTGTTCACGAAGCTCCGCCCCATCTATCTATCTATCTATCTATCTATCTATCTATCTATCTATCTATCTATCTATCTATCTATCTATCTATCTATCTATCTATCCAAATTTTGTAAAAGCTCAAACAACTTGAACTTGCACTATTTGAAATCTGAATTTGAAAACTTTCATCCTTAACTTTCACATTCAAAATTTCCAACAAAGTTAGAATTTTGTTCATCATTCATTCATCTTCTACCGCTTATCCGAACTACCTCGGGTCACGGGGAGCCTGTGCCTATCTCAGGCGTCATTGGGCATCAAGGCAGGATACACCCTGGATGGAGTGCCAACCCATCGCAGGGCACACACACACACACTCATTCACTCACACAATCACACACTACGGACAATTTTTTACACACAAGGTGGAGGAATCGAACCCCCAACCCTGGAGGTGTGAGGCAAACGTGCTAACCACTAAGCCACCGTGCCCGCTGATTTTGTTCAATTTTGCAGAAATAAATAGATAAAATTTTAAAACTTTTGTACAAAAAAGCATGCAAATATGTGCAAGTTTCATGACAATGCAATCTTTTTCCTTTCTTTCTTCCCCTAATTTACTTTCAAGAGCATAATGTGGCCGTGTAAGTGTATCTATAATTCATTTCTAATGTGTACTTAAAAATAAATGATAACTGAGTGTGATGAAAGAATTCTTCCAGCGATAAATTGATTCTTTCAGATGTTTCTCTTGTTACATAAATCTAAAAAAAAAAAGAAGGGAAAATGGTGAAAATGGGTTTCAGGAGCATCTTTTTTTCCTCTCTGTACTCTTCTGGGTTTCCCTGCTCTGTCATCTCCGGGTGACACGCTGAAAAACCTGCATGTCATGTGTGCAACTCAGCAGGAGAAGAAATAGGACGATTGTTCGAAGTGAATCGAGAGACGCTCACTGTGTGCTTCGGTGGAAGAAATAAAAAATGTCTTTCTCATGTATTCATTAAAGAGTGTCGGATCAAAGTCAGCCACAGAAATGAATAAATAAAACTGGTGCTGCTTTCTCCTAGCTCCAGTTTTTTCTCTTCCTCTTTTTTCATTTTCTTGTTTTTCTCATCCTGCCAGGAGAGCGTATCACGTTCCAGACCGGTGCATAGGCTACAAGCATAAGGTCTATTTCTCTCTCTCTCTCTCTCTCTCTCTCTCTCTCTCTCTGCCCTGAGCAATGCTCATGCTGTCAGTACTTCCCCAGACTGTGGTTTCTGTTCAGCTGTTCAGCATGCCTGTGTTTTCTCTTTGGGCGTAGTGAAACCCCTTGCCCTCTTATCATTCGTTTGGCTTCTCACACCAGTTCAAACTCAGTGCTTTCTCTCTCTCTCTCTCTTTCCTGCCCACAGACAACTCTTATGTCAAGAGTGTCTGTCCTCTGCTTGGCAAACTCTTTCTCTCGTCCTCTGATTAACTTCACCACCTGATTTTCTAACCATTTGAATATTTTCAGCATCCCTTTGTTTATTTCCACTTCACTTTGCTTTTATCACCACAGCCAAAGATTTTCACTCGATTCTGAAAAGATTTTCTGGGTAACGTAGATGTGGCTAATTTGAGTAGCTGCAAGAATACAAAATCACGAAAAAAATTAGTAAGCACGTGTTTACTGATGAAACAGTACTTCTACTTGTATAGGATTAATTGTAAAACCTTTCAGATTTTTTGTGATTAAGTCTCTAATAGTGAATGATTCCTGCAGTTGTTCACGAAACTCCGGCCCCAGTATCTACAGCGACCTTAGCACAGAAGCGGCGTCCAATTATCCCTCCTACTTTTGGATACATGAAAAGCAGTACACCAAAGGAGTAGTATGTCTGGATTCTCAGTATTCATAAAACAGTAGGTGAGAAATAGCTTGCACTGGGATTCTGGAACCAATGCATGCTGCACTATCCCATAATGCAACAGGACTGGTGCAGAAGAGTAATGGTAAGTGCTGTAGCAAATAAAGTTGTTCCTTGTGGTTAAACTGTCCTCGTTTAAAACACCTGAGTACGTTTTTAACTTGTTGACAGTTTAAACAAGAAAAAAAAACAAATGCCTTTCTTTCTTTCTTTCTTTCTTTCTTTCTTTCTTTCTTTCTTTTTCGTGGTAATTATGATGCCATAGATCACATGACACTGCCAACATGACTGATTTAGTTTAATATGTTCAGATTGTATTTATTATGTACTGATCAGTAGATCTTCAATCTAATAAAATGCAGCAGGTACTGAATCATATTCAGCAGGTGCTGAATTGTATTACGAAGGAACTGAATTGTATGCAGTATGTACTTGATAAAATGCAGCAACTACTGAATAAAACGCAACAGTTTCTGAATTGTATGAAGAAGTACTGAGTCGTATCGAGCAGGTTATGAATCATATACAGTAGGTACTGGATAAAATGCAGCAGCTACTAAATAAAATGCAGCAGGTACTGAATCGTATACAGCGGATACGGAATTGTATGTTGAATGTACTGAATCGGAATGTACCGAATTGAATGTGGAAGGTACTGGATAAAATGCAGCAACTACTGAATAGTCTGCCAAATGCTGTAAATGAAAATACATGTAAATGCATACTGAATAAAATGCAGCAGGTACTGAACTGAATGCAGCAGGTACTGAATCGTATGCAGCAGGAACTGAATAAAATGCAGCATGTACTGAACTGAATTCAGCAAGTACTGAATCGTATGCAGCAGGTACTGAATAAAATGCAGCATGTACTGAACTGAATTCAGCAAGTACTGAATCGTATGCAGCAGGTACTCGAAAAAAATGCAGCATGTACTGAACTGAATTCCTTCCCTGTTGTTTGTACAAGTAAGAAATAAGATGATGTTTTTTTTAAATCACATTTTCTAAGAATATAAGACCTCGCTGCCAAATCAAAATATATTTACTCTGAGTACTGAAACACTGTTCTCTTTTTTCTTCCTCGAACTCTGGTTGAAAAGTAAAGAACATATCAGATTTTGACACACTGCTGTAGTCCCTCCAGCCCTCTGGACCTGCCGGATTTATCCTGAAACTCTACATCTTCACTTGTGATTCACCTTCTGTAGCTGTGAATGGTACCACTCTCTGTAAATTCACCATTTATTCCCAATTCCCAAAACAGTTTACACCCCAGACGTCCCCTTGCTGCAGTGAATAATCGTACTTGAATACAACAGATTTGTATCTTTCCATCCACAGGTACCTTTAGCCTCTTCCTTAGTGAACTATATTTACAAGTTTGTTTACTTGCTTACATGGGAAATTAAGGCTTTATCAAAATCCTGTAGTTTCAATCAAATCATTTCAAATCATGTCATTCGCATGCACAAAAAGTGTCATTTCGTCTCAAAATTAAACAATAATCTATTTACCAGTTGACGGTAAATAAAATCAAACACGTGCTATGCAATGTCACTAGCTTTAGCAAAATACAGTGAAATTTTTAAATGTTGACAATTAAATCACAGTGTGAGCAAATTTAAAGAACACTTCTAAGACTGTTTCATCGGCCATCTTGAATTGTTTTTCTCATCTAGCGTCAGCACCTGTTAGCCCTGCCCCTCTTCTACTACTTAAACAACCTGCAAGAGTTTTTTGGTATTTGAAGTACATTTTTTCTTGTTAGAATATCCAGTTTATACTACAAATATACTACTGTACAATTTATAATACAAAATGGAGTAGAATAATGTATTGTTTTAAAGGTGGGTTGTATGATGTTTGAAAGCCAATGTTGACATTTGAAATCACCAAAACAAACACGCCCCTAACCCAAATGGGTGTCACCCCTATTTTGTAGCTCCGCCCCCCAAACATATATACGTAACCCAGGCAACTATTATGGCGGAACCTGTTGGGGCAGCTGGCCGAGGGGATATTTTTATCAATAAATGAAATTAATGAGTAATACTATGGTAATACAAATGTGTTTTTGTAGTACTGTGTGTTGTACCGTGAAAGGTTTAGCTCCGTTTTACACGGAAGTCCTTCAGTTCTCTCCAGCGCTGGAAAGCTGATCCTATATTAACACGGTTCCTGCTTCTTGCCTTATCGTAAGCCTTTTTCCGCTTTTTGTTTTTATCCGCCATGTCAATGTTTCAATCGCTTTCTGCTAATGTCACACATGCGCACTGAACACTCTCTCTGCCGCATATTGACAAGACACGCCCCTTTCTGCTCATTGGCTACACGTTTGTTTTGTTTGTCGGCCCTACTCAGTGTTCTGAAGCATTTCTTAAACATCGTGCACCCCACATTTAAGTGGCGATTTGGGACGCACCTTCAGAAACACAACCTCATGCTGGTTTACTAGGACAAAGACTAAAAGTATGGATAATGGGCCGCTCTGTCTGTGCATAGCTGTTTACTGTATACAATTGCTTGGATCGGGTGAGGCAAACACACATGGAAACACAAAACAAACAAAAGCACATGGCTGGACAGATTGCCCTCTGGAGGTCTGGTAAGGAACTGTACAAGCAGTCCGTACCAACAACTGAACCTAAAACAGAGGGCTTCTCTTTTAGAGTACATTAGGAGCCACAATCCCTTAACTATCTGAAGAAAACCTTCACTAAGACATTTTCTTAATCAGTTTCTTAACCGTTGTGTTGGACAAAAAAAACAGCAGAAATGTTTTGCTAACAATCTTCCTCTCATCCCCCAGTCCTACACTCTCAGCAGGTTAAATCTAGAGCTCTAAAGGCAGTCTGTATATCTGATGAATCCCAACCCTAAAACACAGGCTTCCCTTTGAAGGGTTTTCAATCAGAAGCCCATTAGGATTTCAAGAATCTGTTAATATCAAAAGTGGAAGCAACACAAAATAGTTTATCTATAGTAGTTAAAGCATCCCAGTTACATTTGGGGTTAGGGTTAGGGCATGTAGGGGTATCTACATATTTGTGGCAGAATCTTGTCATTACTTCTCAAAAATGTACGGAGGGTAAAATATAGAGAGAACATTTAAAGGATGTCTTCTGGGTATTGGTATTGACCAACATTGCAGACAAGTCTAAAGTTTATAGTTTAACCTTTATTACTACTCTCTCTCTCTCTCTCTCTCTCTCTCTCTCTCTGTCTCTCTCTCTCTCTCTCGGGCATTTATCTCTCTTTCTAAGCTCTCGGGGAAATTCACTTCAAGCTCAGGATATCTCTTTGTGTCAAAATGGCGAAGTTTCCATTTAAAAAATCCGCATAAAATGGCTTAGAACTTCTCAAAAAAACATTCCAGCAAGTCAGACGACTTCCACTAGCGTGCCGTTTGAGTTGTTTCTCCATCTGCATATATTAAGAAGTTCATAATCCGAAGTAACTGCAAAGAGAGAGGACTCGCGGGACTTAGTTTATGTTTTGCTATCGACGTATTTTACACAGCCACAAGCAGAGTCAATATAATCTCCCTCTTCATTTCTCCATATCTCACTGTGCAAACTCATCGGGACAACAGGAGTCCTTTCATCTACTGCACCAGGATTTTTCATTTCCCTCCATGTCGAGGACGAGAAATCACTTCTTCCTGTGTGCTTATGCAATAAAATTTCATTCGGCTGAAGAGATCAATTGATGAATCTTTAACCACTGAATGTGCGTCACTCATCTGCAGGTTTTTATTTCAAAAAATAATTAATAATTAACTAAATTAACTTAAATCATTAACATAACATTAACATTTTCTTTTGTTTTGATTTAAACGTATATTACTTTACTTATGCTACAGACATTGAATATGTTTCCCGGAATTCTCATAAAACATTTACATACTTAACACACATCCGGTCCAGAATGAAAAATTCTATTAAATTAATTGTAACACATAACTTTATTAGACTGCAGCATTTATAAGACAACCTGGCATCATAAAAAAAAGATTATTCACTGCATGAAAAAACTATTATACATTCATAACAATTTTATGAGGTTCAAATGGGAAGCTTAGGTAGTTTACGACCATGAAAAGAACAAGGCTCCATCTCTGTTAATAAACAGAAGAAGACGAAATAACTCTCTGTGGTTCTTAACCTTTCTGTTTCTCTCTTTTTTTCAAATTTGGCTGCAGTTTAGCACAAAACTGTATCTTATTTTATAGATTTGTGCTTAAAATGAAATTTCCGGATGTCTTGTACAAAATAAAACATACACACACATATATAGATATGAGTATTTATGTTTTAAGTTACTTACCGTGAATTGAGTAAATTCATTCATTCATTCATTTTCTACCGCTTATCCGAACTACCTCATTTTATCTCAGGCATCATCGGGCATCAAGGCAGGATACACCCTGGTCCATCGCAGGGCACACACACACTCACATTCATTCACACACTACGGACAATTTTCTAGAGATGCCAATCAACCTACCATGCATGTCTTTGGACCGGGGGAGGAAACCGGAGTACCTGGAGGAAACCCCCAAGGCACGGGGAGAACATGCAAACTCCACACACACAAGGCGGAGGCGGGAATCAAACCCCCAACCCTGGAGGTGTGAGGCGAACATGCTAACCACTAAGCCACCGTGCCCCCCTGAGTAAATTCAATGTGCTTGTATTTGTGTAATGCTTGTAACAATGAACAATGTCACAAAACAGCTTTACGGGAACATAGAAATTCAGCATAGAAATTATAAACGTTATTTAATTTATTAAGAACAACAATATGGACGGTGAAGCAACAAATAATACATGACAAGATGTACTGAGACACAGGAACATGAATAGGGGTGTTTATCAAGGTGAAACAGGACACAGATGAGAGCGATCGGGCATTGGGACGTAGTCTAGTGCCATTTTGACATAACCATCGTCATCATTTTTTGATAACTTCCTTTGTTTTTTGTATAATATTAGTATTTTTTATAACATTTCAGTCTGGATCTCGTCGCCTGGTGTGAACTCTGCTGGGGATGAAGTGATCTGCATGGACAGCCTGTGGATTGCTGTGGATGTGGCTGCCTGGAAACACGGCGTCTTTGAACTACTCTCAATGTTGCGCTCGGTGTCTTCATCAGCGATCATTTGAAGACTTCAGTAGGAAGGAATTCGTGTTGGGTCTGTGGTGATTTATTGGTTCCTCAAGAGCTCCTGGTTGCTTAATATCACTGGACTACAAACTGTTGTAGAAAGGACATTCTTTACATTGACATTATTTCTGTCCAGTGTCACACAAATGAGGATGAGGTTCACTTCTGAGTCTGGTTCCTCTCAAGGTTTTTTCCTTATATCATCCCAGGGAGTTTTTCCTCAACACCGTCACCTCAGGTTTCATCATTTGAGATAGATGTTATAGATAAGTAGTAACTTCATCAGTGCTTGCAAATATAATCGAAATACAGTACTGTATGTATCCTAAAGATGAAATTTTGTAAGCACTTAATTTATGACTGGCACTGATTTCAGTAGATCTTTTCTGGTCCTCAAAATTTGTTCTATTACGTATACAACAGATATCTGGCACGGCACAGACATGCCTGTGCATAAGATATGCACAAGATATGCAAAAAAAATATGCTACTTTTTTTATTTTGTGTGTGTGTGTGTGTGTATTTATTATTATTTTATTTTTATTTTTTTTGCATTTGTTCTTTCCTGTTGTCATGAGGCAGACTTACATGGTTTGGATGATGCAAATGCAGGTCATGTTTATTAGTAAAAAAAAAAGTCAGAGGTAGTGCAAAAGCTAAACAGCCACAAAACGTAGGCACTGGCGTAAACAAAATCTGTCACACAATTAGGAATACTCAAAAGTATTGGAACACGAGATTAGTACAAAACAGCAGGCAAAAACAAGTTAAGGTCAAACAGGAACAGAGTGAACTGGGAATGTAGGAGTGGCGGTGGTTGCTGGGAGTTAAAGTTCATGGCGGCCATGTTTGTCAGCTCTGGTGACTTAGAGCCCGTGTCGTAGAGAAAATGCTTCGTGACAATGCTTTGAAGGATAAAATGATCAGGCACTCATCTGACTCATCTCCACCTAGCATTTGTAACGCTTGTGCAGATACTGAATAGAGCTTACATCTGTAGTACTGTCTGAGGTCTGAATACTGATGTGAGTAATTTCTGTAATAAATCCACACTCCGCGCACTTAGCTCCTTTCCCTTAATGAACGTGTAATCACTTTAGACTCTGCCTCACTGTTAGTTATTGCTGTATGTAATAACATTTCTCTTTTGTTTCAAATCAACACTAAGCAGTTGACTAAGAACGAGTCGAATAAATTGAATGCTCACCCAACACGGTCCGTGCAGTTCAGGTAAACAGAGCTGTGTAAAGCATGTGTGTGTGTAGATAATTAGCATGAAGGTACCAGTCAGAATGAAATATTCATTACCTATGTCAATAAAGATAAAGAACCATATTAAAGACTAGTTTTTTTTACATCGCATATGTTGTGTAGTCGCAACGCATACTGGCATCTTTAAAAATATGCATAAGTTTTAGATTCTCCTGTAAATGCGATAAGGAACTGTGGCCCTGAAGGTCATTCTCACTGGAGCTAATTACTTTGTAGCCATTAGGCAAGACCTCATGTTCAGTGCAGAAATAGGATTTTAATTGGCTTGACTTTAATTGTCAGACTTTAATAGAGTCCAATCAAAAGACAGAAAGTAGTGGGTGAGTGGTCTTGATTCAGTGGAAGCTTATAGCCGTGGGGTGTTTCTCAGCACCACAGGGCAGATTGTCACCTTCACATCGTTCTGGTAGACGTTGTTCTTCATTTAACAATGAAAAAGACTAATGCTGACATTTCTGATTAAAATAAACAAACCATTCAATTATCTACAAACTGCAAGTCATTAGCAAAGCTACAGCCAACAAACCTGACTGTATTCCTAATCATCTGCAGCCACATTCCCAATCATCCATATTCCGAATTACTCACATTCCCAGTCCCTATCGCTTACATTCCCAAACACAGATTTTCATAATAACATTTTCAATCATCCACAATCCCAATCATCCACAATCCCAATCATCCACAACCAAATCATCAACAATCCCAAACACCCACATCCACATTCCTAATCATCCATATTACTAATGTTTTTCTTTTATTTTTTATTTTTCTGTTTTTTTTTTATTTTATTTTTTTGGGGGGGGTAGCCTAGTGGTTAAGGTGTTGGGCTACCAATCGGAACGTTGTGAGTTGAATCCCAGGTCCACCAAGCTGCCACTGTTGGGCCCCTGAGCAAGGCCCTTAACCCTCAATTGCTCAGCTGTATAAAAATGAGATAATGTAAGTCGCTCTGGATAAGAGCGTCTGTCAAATGACGTAAATGTAAATGTCAATCTACTAATCATCCACAATCCCAATCATCCACATTGCCCAATAAACTACAAGCCTAATCATCCATATTTCTACAGTAACTGCCCACAATCCTAATTATCCACATTCAAAATCATCCACATTCCCAAACATCCACATTCCTAATCATCCCCATCTACAATCCAAATGATCCTCATTTCTAAACATTAATGTATCTCAATCCACATTCATGTTTTCAATCATCCACATTCCTATTCATCTATTTCTTCTGATAAAGATCTGTGTTCCCAATAATCCACATCACCAACCGTCCGCATCCCAAATCATTGTCTTCCTAATCATCCACATTCCTATGAAGTCATTCTGATTGAGATGCCAGTACTGAGCCACTGTAGACTTAAAAAAATCACAGCGGAAATGGTGAGAAATACACAGATCTGTTGCAGTTCCAGCCTCTGTGGCACAATACTAATTTCTTCCACATTCACCAGCTGGTTTCATAACCTTTATTTGCAAGTATCATGCTCTAGGTCTTTTTTTTTTATTTATATGTCATTCATTCCCTTATGAATTTCAATAAGGCTGCTTTGCTAACTGACAGCTGGACTGACTCATCGTCTGCAATCGTATTGGACTCCACCATATGAGGATGAGCTCATGTCACATGCCACAGTCCTGTCACCCATCTCGCTTGTTTATAACTGGCATAAATGTGACACGTAGGAACATTAGGATACATAAATATCAGTTACTGATATACTAATCATCCTGTCCTGAGCCTAAAATATCTAGATGGATGACTAAAAAGCTGACAAGAGCTAGATATTTTATTTATTTGTGTTTATTTTTAATTGGCCAGTGTTGAGCTATTGAGCTATTGCATAATACAGTTAGTGTAGGCAACTATTAACATTGAGTAATACAATTATACCACAGGGTGCACCATCTGTCCCTTTTTATGACTGAGTGATTATAGATGATATAATATCAGCTCAAGCACATTTCCATTAGTTGGTTGCGTTTTTAATGGAATTATTAATAGAGCTCTTCATAAATGCAGGAGAGAATTCCTCGGGTCAGGACAGTGATTCAATTCCAACTTGAACCTGATCTCATAGGAAATGTAAATTCATACAAACGAAGCTGTTATACAAGCTACGAACACTAACCTTTATAATCAGTAACGCTAACCCTGAGATTAAGCTCAATCATGCAAATTCTTACAAATTTACAGTACAGTGTATGTAATGAGATCATGTTGATTATCCTACACTTGAAGGACACAATTTTTAGACCTAAACAAGGTACCAACACGGAAACACAATGCATTTGCACAATCCGTTTCTGCATTCGTTATTTAATCAAAAGAACAAAAGTTTAATATTTTTTTAAAATGTATTGTATTTTTTTGCTTGTTATAGCTTTATACTGAGAAAACAAATCATATTAAAGCAGAATATACACTGTGGGTTAAACTGGGAAGATCTGAAACACTATCCATCACCTACAGCACCTGACATTTTTATTCTGGTGATTTTACACCAATTCACACCCTCACACTCAGGTATTATGGTTCTCCCTTAAGGTCACATGGTGTTAATCACACATTCAGTGTTGAAATTCTCACCATTCGGTATAGATCTCAGATGAGTGGTGGACATCTTCATGATTACTGTAGATAACAGACCTGGGTAAGATAAAGTCCAGACCTGGGTAATATTTTAAGGGTTATTCATGGGAAATCTGTGAGAAAAGCTATAGGGGGAAAAAAGGTGAAAAAAGGAAAAAGTGAAAAAGAGTGTTTTTTTATTGAAACCAGTTAACTAGCTAATATCTAGCTACTATTTGTTTATAATTATACGTTTATTATACTTTTGGCAGAACTCTCTCTCTCTCTCTCTCATTTTCTGCCGCTTATCTGAACTACCTCGGGTCACGGGGAGCCTGTGCCTATCTCAGGCGTCATCGGGCATCAAGGCAGGATACACACTGGACGGAGTGCCAACCCATCGCAGGGCACACACACACACACTCTCATTCACTCACACAATCACACACTACGGGCAATTTTCCAGAGATGCCAATCAACCTACCATGCATGCCTTTGGACCGGGGGAGGAAACCGGAGTACCCGGAGGAAACCCCCGAGGCACGGGGAGAACATGCAAACTCCACACACACAAGGTGGAGGCGGGAATCGAACCCCGACCCTGGAGGTGTGAGGCGAACATGCTAACCACTAAGTTTGGCAGAACTACTTGGTAAAATTTCCATATTCAAAGTCAGGCCTGAGGTAGAGAATACTGTTTGCTCGTTCATCCTTCTTTATGTCTACATTGCACGAATCAGGAAGAAATTAAGGATCGAACAGAAGTTGTATGTGTTCCATTAAGCACTAATGACTTCTATAAGTAACCAATAATATGATTGTAAAAAAAATATTTGTGCATCATTAAAGCAGTTTTGTTCTTTGAAATACTCATTTCACAGATGTGCTGCAAGATACAGTATAATTAAGAGTTTTTTGTTTAATCAGGAACGAGTTTAATGTGTGCTCTGAGTTTCCTGATGCTCAAGATGAGTGTCTCTGGAGGTTTCCACTGCTTATGTGCTAAAATAAAGGTAAATTAGTTTGTAACAATTCAGACAGGCCGATCATTTATTCCTGAACATCAGAAAGTCATCAGTGATGTTTAAATATAAAGAACGACATACAGTATGGAAACAGTAATAGGGCAGTGGTGGCTCAAGTGGATAAGGCTCTGTCTGGGTGGAGGATTGGGGTTCAAAGCTCCAGCTCTGCCAAGCTGCCACTGTTGGGCCCTTGAGCGAGGCCCTTAACCCTTCCTGATCCAGGGGTGCTGTATCATAGCTGCCCCTGTGCTCTGACACCAACCTCCTCAGTTGGGATATGTGAAGAAAAGTATTCCACTGTGCGGTAATGTATACAGTATGTACCGATAATAAATGCTTCTATGCCCCAATTCATCATCATCATCATCATCTAATGGCAGTGTGTTTCACTCAGAATATAGTGTAGTGTTTTAAATGTGTACTGAAACTCCGTGCCACGTGACAGCCAGGCATCAAGGAAATTATGATTTACTTGATTAAGTTAGAGCATTAAGAGAGGTTTGTATAAAATTATATTTTTCTCCAAATCAAGGCAGTTACGCACGGGTTTTGCCAACAGTGCATGTTTAATATGTGACCAAATGTAATTTGAGGATTGAAATAATGTCTTTCATCTGTAGAGCATGTGCAAAGCTTGCTCCAGGTTGTTGACTCATAAATGCAGAGCTTAATATTTCCTTGCATCCTCCCACTGAGTGTTCTTCAGATGTGGGGAATGAGAAATAATGAAAGTTAAAATATACATGGAACAGGTTTAATGAACCAGCCTTTTTTTTTTTAGTAAGTAATCATTTTAATTGGATTTCAAGCAAGTTGGCCACACTGGGTATCAAAGCAGGCCAAAGACATGCTGTTCTAACTCATATATATATATATATATATATATATATATATATATATATATATATATATATATATATATATATATATATATATATTTGGATGTCAGCAGGTGATGTTCATTTGTTCACCAAGAATTCTTCAGGAACTGGCTGTGGGTTTTGTTACATGACCACAAAACCAGTCTAAAAACCAGATCAACAGCCAGTTGTTAGATACTTTATTTCCTTCCTTCCTTTCTTTCTTTCTTTCTTTCTTTCTTTCTTTCTTTCTTTCTTCCTTCCTTCCTTCATTCCTTCCTTCCCTCCATCCTTCCACCCTTTCTTTCTTTCTTTTTCTTTCTTTCTTTCTTTCTTTCTTTCTTTCTTTCTTCCTTCCTTCCTTCCTTCCTTCCTTCCTTCCATCCATCCTTTCTTTCTTTCTTTCTTTCTTTCTTTCTTTCTTTCTTTCTTTCTTTCTTTCTTTCTTTCTTTTCCTTCCTTCCTTCCTTCCTTCCTTCCTTCCTTCCTTCCTTCCTTCCTTCCATCCATCCACACTTCCTTCCTTCCTTCCTTCCTTCCTTCCTTCCTTCCTTCCTTAATTCCTTCTTTCCAGAATTTTTTCAAATATGTTCTCATTGCCTTCTATAGAATTAGTAGAATTATTTGGTTCTTTGAAAATGAAAAATGTATGGGGATATCTGAGCCCCATATGTGGTTCTTTCCCAAACTGTATACACAAAGTTGGATGCACAAAATTGCCTAGTAAATCTCTGTGTACTGTAGCATTACAATTTCTCTTTACTGGGAATAAGAGGCTCGAACCCTCTTCCAGGATGACAATGACCCTGTGCAAAAACCCTCAGAGCTCCAGGAAGACACGATGTGGAGGCTAATGTTGGAGTAGAAGAACTCGAGTGTCCTGTACAGAACCTTGACTCTGCCTCAACTCCACTGAACACCTTTGAGATTGTATTACCATTGTATACGTATATCCATCTGATTTCTGTTTATAGTAACAGCAATATATTATATTATGTTCATAGTACATATCCTCCTGTATATTTCGGTTTATTGTAATAACAATATATTTTGTTTATAGCACATACCCTTCTGTAAATTTTAGTTTATAGTAATAGACTGTATATTATGTTCATAGCACATATATATTCATTTGTATATTATATTCATAGAACATACATATCTGTAAATTACTGTTTATAGTAATATCCATATATTTTGCTACAGCACATATCCTTCTGTAAATCTGTATATTATGTTCATAGTACACACACATCTGTAAATCACTTCCATATTACCACTTTATTTAACTTAAATTTAAATCTTGTAAACACTGTATATCCTACACTTGCTACTATTGCACTCTGGTTAGACCTAAAACTGCATTTCGTTGCCTTGTACTTGTAAATATGTAATGACAATAAAGTTGAATCTAATCTAATCTAATCTTGAGATGAACTGGAACTGGAGCTTCATCAACATCCCAACATTAGTGTCTGATCTCACTAATGCTCTTGTAGCTGAATGAACACAAGTCTCCACAGCCACTCTGGAGAAGTGGAAACCTTCCCAAAAAAAGTGGAAATATTTTCATCACACAGTATTAAAACTATAATATCGTCGCTGTCTGGCGGAAACCTCGTATGTCCAAATTTTGTCAATTTCATATTTTTTCACATATCGATGCTATTGGTCAGTCCCCACGTGGGTCTGTTATTTTTACAAGTTATTAACCAATCTAAAGTCTTGAAAATAGCTTGAGCGCAAATCTCATAACTCCATTGGACACTTCAACTGTCCACCTCTTCCTCACTCCGCGGGAGATCTTCGCGGCATATTTCTCCTCAAGAAGAGTCGAAACGAATGAACACGTCTTCTGAGGTAAATGTCTTCAAAACACTGGGCTCAAAGAAAAAAAAATCTTGACCCCCGCTAGTTCTGGTGCTCGTCTGAGGACAGGAATTTAGCGCAAGACAATCCACTGCAACGCGGACTAAACCCTGTGCACTGCAGATAAGGTACGGCGTTTTTTTAAATTTCCTGAAAAATAACGGTTTTGGAGATATGAGGATTCCGCCCGACAGCGACGATATAAAATTATTCTTATGTTTAATATAAAATAATAAGAAATTCATATTTTACCTTTATTTGTAACAGTAGAATAGTGCTAACCTGCTTGTTTTACTAGCATTATACTAAATAAGGTAAAACAGACAATTTCTAAATTCCCCTGACAGACTTAGCATGCTAAGCTGTATGAAAACAACAATGGATATTGATGACGTATATTAAATTCTGTTTAAAACAGCAAACAAGTTGTTTTCTACTCGGGTTTCCTTTCACCTCACAAATCCATGCATGTAGATGGATTTGCTACAGTATATGTTATGATGTGGTCATAGTAGCCTAGTGGTTATGGTGTTGAGCTGGTCCACCAATTTGCTACTGTTGGGCCCCTGAGCAAGGCTCTTAACCCTCAGTTGTATAAAAATGAAATAATTAAGTCACTCTGCATAAGAGAGTCTGCCAAATGCTGTAAATGTAAATATGAAATTAGCCCCAGGATTGAATTCCTGGATCAGACCCATTGCTAGTCTCCAGATCCACCTCCACTCTGATAAAGATAGGATAAAACGTATTATTTAAGCTTTTACTAATAAAAATGTCTCTAGAAAACCAGTTTATTGTCCAAATTAAAAAAAACATCACATTTACTCTTTAAAATGTAATAATTCAGAATTTAAGCAGAAATGCTCTTGGAGTCCTGTTTTTCCCCCCCAGTTGATTTCCTGAGGATGTAAAGCATAGCCATATGAAGAGCTGTGGGTTATAACAGAAACCAGGGCTGTGAGTCTTGTTAAGGTGTCGATTGGTGCGTTGCAAGAGAAAATCGCGTTTTATAGATTAGATCAGTGCTTGTTTGGTCCGATTGAATTCCAGCTGCTCAGGCAGACTCGAATTTGACTCTGGCACCAGTGGGCAATTTATTTTGCATAAATTTAAACCTTGGGTTTACAACTGGTGGATTACGGATGTTATGGGAAACATTTTGGTAAGTGCATTGGATTTACACACACTTCTTCTTTCCAGACAAAATCTGAGAAATACATTTCAGAGAATATATTAAATGATTCTTGAATTATCAGTTTTTAACCACAATATGTACCTTTTGAATAGTTTAATTTTTGTGAAGTTTGTTGTAAATGTGTCTAGTTGTTAGTGCTTTAGTATTATACACATGCCAGGAAACCTTTTCTAACTAGCCTTGTGTTGATCTACAACTTGGCATTGTTTTGTCTTTTTGTTTCATATAAGGGGGGCACGGTGGCTTAGTGGTTAGCACGTTAGCCTCACACCTCTAGGGTCGGGGTTCGATTCCCGCCGCCACCTTGTGTGTGTGTGGAGTTTGTGAGTTTCCTCCGGGTACTCCGGTTTCCTCCCCCGGTCCAAAGACATGCATGGTAGGTTGATTGGCATCTCTGGAAAATTGTCCGTAGTGTGTGAGTGCATGAGTGAATGAGAGTGTGTGTGTGCCCTGCGATGGGTTGGCACTCCGTCCAGGGTGTATCCTGCCTTGATGCCCGATGACGCCTGAGATAGGCACAGGCTCCCCGTGACCCGAGGTAGTTCGGATAAGTGGTAGAAGATGAATGAATGAATGAATGAATGAATGAATGTTTCATATAACATGTTTATAAGCATCGAATAACAATGCATAAGCACATACAAAACATATGGCATGCCAAAAAACATTTTCTAACTAGCCTTGTATTGAATATTACTATTTACATTTTTGTATGTATAAATGCTTTATAAGCACCGAGTAACATGTTTAAAAGCATATTTATGAAAGTTTAAGATGTCATGAAACTTTTTCTAATTTCTTTTTATTGAATATTACTTTTAACCCTTCTGAAACAAAGCACGAGTACATATGAATGTTTATGACATGTCATTAAACTTTTTCAAAATAGTCTTTTATTGAATATTACTTTTTGGTATTTATGAATTTAATAACACCTTTATAAGCACTGAATAACATTTATAGTACACATGCGTATATTTCTGAAAGCTTAAAATGTCATGGAACTTTTTGTAAATTAGCTTCTATTGAATATTATTGAAATTGGCGATAACACATTTCTATGCAATTTTATTTATTTGATCATTTGATTATGAATAACATTTTATAAATCAGAAATCCTTTTTTGCAACTTTTGGAGGTTGGGGTCAGAGCGAAGGGTCAGCCGTGATACAGCACCCATGCAGCAGATAGGGTTAACAGCGGCAGCTTGGCAGTGCTGGGGCTTGAACCCTGATCCTCCGATTAACAACCCAGAGCCTTAACTGCTCGAACCATCACTGCCAACCAAATAATGACAAATTGCTGTGGAAAAAATAGAATAAAACACTTACAGATGTAAAAGTAACTCTACTTTTTAATTTCTTTAGTTTCTTTAATTAAAACTAATTTATTAATTTATTTGTTTGTTTGTTTGTTTGTTTGTTTATGGTTTAATGCCATATCTTCAGTAATAGCTACTGTATATTCATGGAAACATTAACATTATATAATAATATCTAAAATATAAATTACTACTACTACTACTAATAATAATAATAATAATAATAACAACCACAATATCAAGAATAATAATAACTGTAATATAGATTCAATACATTAACAACCATAAATATAACAATAACAGAAATTATGACATTCATTCATTCATTCATTCATTCATTCATTCATTCATTCATTCATCTTCTACCGCTTATCCGAACTACCTCGGGTCACGGGGAGCCTGTGCCTATCTCAGGCGTCATCGGGCATCAAGGCAGGATACACCCTGGATGGAGTGCCAACCCATCACAGGGCAAATTATGACATTCATATACAATATAAATTTTAATCTGTGATAAAAATTCTAGCAGTCCATATTAAGGACTTATTAAAAATGTATACTAAAGTGCAAATTTTTTTTGTTTGTTTAAATAAGTGTAACCCTAAAGGCAACCTCAATGTAAAGTGTCACTCAACATGTTAAATAAAACTAAAATGTCTGTGAAAACTTCTTCATTCACATCCAGCGATCAAGGGAGTCATGTTCCAAAAATGACTTTTGACTACAAACTCTCTCAGCCCTTTTCACATCCAATACAATTATACGTTACCAAACTGCTCTGACCTCGACGTTCTACAGCAAAATCCTTGACCAATACTGTATGTTCCCTTGACGTGTATTAAAAAAACTCACTGAATTTTCTGTGTTTTTAAATGAAGAAATAAAACATTCGAGAAGTGAGGATACACAGAACGCTTTAATACTGTATATGGAAGCTTTTTTTTCTTATTTTAGAGCATGGTGTGAACCAGGGACGTCACTAGGCCAACCCATCGCAGGGCACACACACAGTATTGAATCTATATTACAGTTATTATTAATATTGATATTGTAATTATTATTATTATTATTATTATTATTATTATTATTAGTAGTAGTAGTAGTAGTAGTAGTATTTTATATTTTATATATTATTATATAATGTTAATGTTGCCATGAATATAGCTATTACTGAAGATATGGCATTAAACCATAAATAAATAAATAAACAAACAAATAAATAAATAAATAAATAAATAAATAAAATGTTATTATTTATTTATTTATTATTTCGTCATGTTTCGGCTCCTCCCCTGAACCAAGTCTGCGTGGATTCAGCGCGTTTTTCGATCCGCAGGGACGCCGAGCAGAGCGAACATCAGAGAGTACAAGGTGTGTGACACACACTTATATAACTTATGGCCATGGAGAAAGATGTCATTGAGCAATTGGACCATGATAAAATTATCAACAGGTTTGCTACTCTTAAGGAGAGAAGACACAGGTTGATGGTCCCAATGAAAGACCAGTAACTGGGCTGCAAAACCTTTTTCTCACAAGCTGCTTCATTTTCGCTTGTTTTTCATTCCTTCTGATAGTTAACTACAGTCCATTGTCCAGCTTCATACACGTGTTGTTTATATTGCTAATATGCATAGTCAAAGTTTATGGCTTTTATGTTATTTTCTGGTTAAAAGTTGGTTAAAAGTTTATTTTATTTTGTCAAAAAAGTTCCTTATCTGAGGTTTTTATGTGAGCATAGAAATGCAAACAGTAAAATGTTGTGTTTGTACCGGAAACATGTGTACGTGTGTTTGTACAGTGAGTAATGAATCAGGAAGTCTTCATTGTGAAAAAAAACTACGTTCACAACTCAAAATTTTCTAGTGACTGGTCACATCTAAATTTTTCATTTTTTTTTACAGTGAAATACAGGGAATACAATGGAATAGTGGATTGCCATAAGGTTAGTAGTATACAACCCTACCCTGGGGGCTGAGCCCCTCTAAAATGAACATTCTAGAATCGCCCCTGGTGTGAACTTCTATGTATAGAAAACTGATCCTTTTAATTAAGCAATCAATGAAGAGAAATAAATAGAACAAAGTGGGAAGGAACAAGGTGAAGTAAATCTTAAAGGATAAAAGCTCAACATTTGTGATGCAGTGTACTGTACATGTGAAATAAAGTTCCTGTGTGAGAGAAGACTCATTTTTGTAAAGACTCTCATTTTGTAAATCCTCGGCTCGTTCTTCCTCACTTGTTCAGAGTGAGGCGCTAAGAAATGAGGAAGTGAAATAAAGAAAGGATATTTAAGAAAAAAAAAAAGCAAAACTTAAGGAAAATATATTTTTTTTGTGCCTAATATGCTTTAAGGATAATTGTCTCCATTGAATTAAAAAATAAACACCCACACACCCACACACACACACACACACACAAATAGAGCAAGAACTAAAAATCTAGTGTGTCTATCAATAAATGAATGACATGAATTAATGATTAATTCCTGAATGAAAGAATTAATTAGCATTTCCACTTAGGAATAAATTAATTTTTATTAAATTTGTTTTGCTGCTATCGGCTTTCCTTCACACTCTGTAATCACACGTGGAGAGCTTTTGGCTGCTGGTCGAGTCCTCTGGGATGTCATTAAGATCACATGCATAGTGCGAGTGAGGAACGGTTCCCTGCTGAGGATACTCAGGTCTGCGAAAAAAAGAAAAGTAAAAAAAATCTGAATTCAATACACAACATGTCAATCAACCACTAACCATCATGGGTCCAACTCACAATAAAGATTCTCCAGGAAATGTCCTTTTACTCCACATGGAGTCATGGATTTTTTCACAATGGCCCTGCTGGCTGCCTATAAAGGGTTTTTAAGGTTGGTTTATATGATAAACATGATGAAACTGGGTTTTAACGATGAAACAAGTTTTTTTCTTTTTAGAAACTTCTAATCTGCTGGAATTTTCAGACCCAGCCGTCTATAGATTTTACCCTGAATGCCAAAAACCCATAAAACATTGAGTGAACATCAGTTCTGTTGGTTCAAACTTCTTGTCTTGTTGTGGAAGTGTTGTGGAAGTCAGAAGAGAATGAACAAAGCTCAAATACTCACCCTTTATAACTGTGTAGAGCAGAAAAGCATGTCAGAATATCTCACATATCTACTTCACACCATTGAAGTAGATGTTCTACAACAGAAGAAGATCTCATCGGGTTCTTCTGACAGCCAAGGACAGGAATCTGGGGCTGCAGAAGATGTGCTCACCAAAACTGGAGAGCACATCTACTTCCAATGCAGGATGTTATAATTTTATTTGCAGACAATTTTAATTGCAATTACAGACAATTTATTGTACAAAGTGTGAAAAGACAACCAAAACTGTGAATTAACATCAACCATAAAACAAGGCAAAAACAACAATTTAAAAGAAAAAAATTAAAAGACGGTCACTTTAATAGTGGCAGATTTCTCTTTATCTATTATATATAAGCTTGTCTCGGTGTGATCAGATTCCCTGTCTAATTACACTTATTGGACTGATAAGGTGTTTTAATACACATGCAGACAACCCCCTTCAGACCGGTGGGTTAATTATCCAGGGCAGCTCTAATAAACCAACTCATTACATCAATTAGCTGCCACTGTACAGGCCACTTCACGTAAATGATGGAGGCTGTGTCATCGATTTCCTCCTGCTTGGTCCCTATTTTATAATAAGGTCGGCTGGAAAATACGGCGAGGTCAGGATGTTTTTGTGGGAAATAAAATGAGGTTTTAATTAGATACAGTATTTGCACATCGAATCAAAAAAGCTTGCAACAAAATAGAATTCTGTCTTCATTTAATGGTCATTTAAATCAACAAAATAAGACAAATATGGTCATATTTTGATTTATACTCTATATCATTTGGAGGATAGATTAAGTGTAGATTTAGTTGATGAAGCGAACAGGTTTAAAACTAAACCTCCATCCTGTATGGGATGCCAATCCATCAAAGGACACCATTTACACACACATTCACAAACTACAATCAATTTAGGGTGGTTGCATTTTTTTGGGCTGTGGGAGGAACCTGGAAACCCCAGAGGAACCCCACAAGAACATTGTACACCACAGTAACCAAACAGTAAACTGAACTCAGGATTTAACCCAGGTGTGAGGTAGCAAAACTACCTGCTGTATAGAGATGAAGCTGAACCTGATCAAACTCCTCCTATAACCCCTACCAAAAAACCTCTAAACCTAACCCAGAAGATGCTCTACAATGAAGAACAGCATGCTTAAGAAGACACCATTCTATCCCTGTTTCTACCCCATGGCATGACTCTACTCTGGTGGGAGGTGCTGGATCAGAGCTGACTTTGCCCACAGGACATTTGGCTCTGGTTTGTTGATTAGGGGTACAGGCCCTCTGTTGAAGCTTTAAGCAAGGGCCTTAACCCTCTTTGCTCTGGTGGGCTGTATCATTGTGCTCTAACCCCAACTTCCTAACATCTTTTAATATTCATTCATTCATTCATCTTCTACCGCGTATGCAAACTACCTCGGGTCACGGGGAGTCTGTGCCTATTTCAGGCATCATCAGGCATCAAGGCAGGATACACCCTGGACGGAGTGCCAACCCATCGCAGGGCACACACACACACACACACTCTTATTCACTCACGCACGCACTCACACACTAGGGACAATTTTCCAGATATGCCAATCAATCTACCATGCATGTCTTTGGACCGGGGGAGGAAACCGGAGTACCCAGAGGCATGGGGGGAACATGCAAACTCCACACACACAAGGTGGAGGCGGGAATCGAACCCCGACCCTGGAGGTGTGAGGCGAACATGCTAAACACTAAGCCACCGTGTCCCCCTATGTTTTAATATCTAAAAAAAAAAAACAACAACAAAAAAAAACTATTTCACTGTGCTCTAATGTATACATGACAAGAAAAGTTTCTTCTTTACATATTTTGTCTAAAGGCCATCTAATATCTTTAACCAGTCAAAATATTTATTCTGTCCTTTTTTCAAACAGTCTCAAAGGTTTTCAAACAGTCTCAAACAGACTCAAAGGTTTACTCTGAGAAATCAAGATCAGAAGGCAGGAAAAACAGCAAAAAATCAAAACAGAAAAGACCCAATACCTGAAAATGTTGACCTTTTCCAGTTGGTGGAAACCTCCATTAAAGACTTTCTCTTACAGTATATCTGTCTCAACCTAACACCTTTACTTACCTTAGAGTAGAGTATAAGTGTATGCTGTAGCAATGTAGCAGGGGAAGTCGTAGCCTAATGGTTACAGAGTCTGATTCCTAACCCTAAGGTTGTGGGTTCGAGTCTTGGGCCGGCCACGACTGAGGTGCCCTTGAGCAAGGCACCAAACCCCCCCAACTGCTCCCCGGGCGCCGCAGCATAAATGGTTGCCCACTGCTCCAGGTGTGTGTGTGTTCACTGCTGTGTGTGTGCACTTTGGATAGGTTAAATGCAGAGAACAAACTCTGAGTATGGGTCACCGTACTTAGCCGTATGTCACGTCACGTCACTCACTAACTTAAATCAGCACGATATGATCAGATTGTTTACATATTATTGAATTCGACAGCAGAACATTGACATAAATACGTTATTACTTAGCATTCTGGTTAAAACATGGCGAAAAAGGTGTTTGTAGTAATCACACGTACACTACAGATAGATAAATAGAGATTAAGCAGGAAAGTGCTAGTGTATTCCTTTAATTGGAGGATTCTTCGATTGTTACAGAAGACAGACAGCAAACTCTAACTCATTGGATGTTACTATTTTTTATGACATAATCAGAACAAGTGCTTTGAATCTTTGAATCTATTTACTGTATGAATGTCAAGGATGTCTTACTTGCAGCTTGTACATAGAAGTGCCATAAGCGACAGCCACATTTTTTTAGCTAAAAATAATCCCCTCTTGTGGTATTTAGAGCCACTCTGTCAGCTATTTACGGCAGGGGATCTCAAACATTGGGATCTTACACTGTAAAAAAAAAAGTTACTTACACTGATTCTCTCAAGACGCATTTATTCATTGAACATATAGTGTTGCAGTATATGAAACAATATTATGTCCATTTTTATTTGATCTATTCATAAAAATATCAACTTTCCACCTACATAATACATCTGGTTAATGTTGACATAACTGGGTCACAATGTTTTTTTATGATGTTTATATATATATATGTAATGAGTCTGTCTGTGTTTTGCCCTGTTTCTGTCTGCTGTCTTGCCCTGTTTCTGTCTGCTGTCTTGCCCTGCTGTTAATTGTTTGCTCCGCCCACTCATTTGTTACCATGGACACTGATTGAACTCTATCTCCCCCACCAGGTGTGTAGTCTTAGTCTCTGATTGTCTCTGCGTGGTGATTGGTTCCTGTTTGGTATATCTACTCTGTTTGTTCACTTCCCTGGTGTTAGTCGTTATGGTATGTTCATGTCCATGTTCCTGTTTCCTGTTGTGCCTGTTTCTTGTTTTGGTTTATTAAAAGTTCGAACTGCATTTGGATCCTCACTTGCCTTTGCCTCATCACAACAATATATAAGCCTTGCACATTATGTAACCTTTTTCATGTGTGTCTTCTGCAAAGTTGAGACTATAGAGTGTCCGTCTTGTCTTTGCGCGCACAATAAACCTAAAGGCAAAATAAACTAAATCTCTTTAGACTTTATGCTGGTTCTTAGACTCCTGTTTTATCTTACTTCTGGTGAACGTGCAGTATTTTTAAACTCCCGAAAGATCTACAACAGAACCAAGAAAAATGTGAAATAAAATATTCTGAGGTTCAACATACTGTACAGAACACAGGCCTATAAACAAGGTAGTAAGTCGTTCAGTCTTTCATCATATCCATCTGTATGTCTCTCTCTCTCTCTCTCTCTCTCTCTCTCTCTCTCTCTCTATCTCTCTCTCTCTCTCTCAGTCTCTTTTGACAACATTTTTCATTAACCTAATATATTCATTGAGGATGGTCCAAAAAAGTCGTCTGAGACTGGACGTGGCCTTGATGTGCCTATATTCAGACGGCATGACCTGGATATCCACTCAGCCCAGATCCTCATCATTTATATTCCTGTCCTAGCTCACAGAGCGTGATTTAAGAAACAAGGAGCCAAGGAAGGTTGATTGCTGCTTCAACAGAATGTGTAATCGTAAACCAGAAGACTGTGTCTACAAAAAAGGATACCACAGGATGAGATGAACATGACCTACAATATAACTTTTGCCTAAGACCTTTGGCCCAATTTGGTGTCACAGCAAAACAAATGCACATTCTGAACAATGTTGGACGATTAAAGCATAATGCTAGTGTCAGAGAGTTTGACTCCTAACCCTAAGGTTGTGGGTTTGAGTCTCGGGCCGGCCACGACTGAGGTGCCCTTGAGCAAGGCACCCAACCCCCCCAACTGCTCACCGGGCACCGCAGCATAAATGGCTGCCCACTGTTCCGGGTGTGTGTTCACGGTGTGTGTGTGTTCACTGCTGTGTGTGTGCACTTTGGGTGGGTTAAATGCAGAGAACAAATTCTGATTATGGGTCACCGTACTTAGCCGTATGTCACGTCACAACGTCACAACTTTTATATAAATCTCAAAATACTTTATAAGCACTGAAATCCACCAGCAGGATGATGGTACAGCATTACAATAACAATCATAATAAAGCTAAAGGCTAAAGGCTAGATATCAGATAAAAACAACACTTAAACTAAACAATAGTTTCTGTTTCAAAATCACACTGGACAGACTAGTTCAAGCTGACTAAGAGGTCTGGACTGACTCTAAATATCCAATCTTTACAACACTGTTGAACTGAAACGTGTCTCAGAACATGTCGAACCTTGAGGTGGATGAGTGTACAAATATTCCTATTGAAGTGGCCAGTGACTGAATATGAGGTAATGATTTCCATATTGCCATTAGGATGTACAATGAATAAGGAAGTATATAAAGCAGAAATCTAAATGTAACTGTGTGTGTGTGTGTGTGTGTGTGTGTGTGTGTGTGGTTGTATGTTTTGGAATATGAAAAACAGGTCAAAAGAAAGAAAGAAAGAAAGAAAGAAAGAAAGAAAGAATAATTTCCAGTCAGTCATTGCAATTTAATAATTCCAAACCTGATATCCTTCCTAGGCTTGGGGTTTTGGGACTATGATGAAAATATAATGTAATATCACCTCGATCAAAGTTCCCCCAGTTTTTTCTCCAGGCCTAATACACCTTAAATTATTCGTGGGTCAAATTCATAATGCGTTTTAAGGCAGCAGAGGCCTCATTTCCATCCTACTGCTGCTATTGATGCATTTGTTCTTGCCTGTGTCATTTCTGCCATGCGGGTGTTTGTGGCAGGTCATGAAGGAAGGAAAGGAAAATAAGTAGAAGAAATAAGAGCTGAGGTGGAGCAGAATCGCAATGTTACCATGCCATATTCTGTGACCTGTTTCAAAATCTATGAAGCGATTAGGAGAAATAGACATTATAATGATTTTTTTTTAGAGGTTAAGCTATACATTTTACCTAATTAATCCGTTTTGCCGGCAGAATGGAGATAGAATTTTTCAATTAATTTTCTGATCTAAAATAAGTCAAGACTCTGTTCAGGGTTCCCACTCTTTTTCAGAGATCATTTTCCAGGACTTTTCCAGGACATTTCAAATTTAGCAAAAAAAAAAAGACAAGGCTCACAGATTCATGGCCTAAAGTAATATTCAGTAAAAATTCCAGAAGTCTTAAAAACAACGTACACTTTATGGCTATTACTTAACTATACTTTTAAAGACAATTTGTCATGTGAATGAAATTTCAACATTTATAAAATAAAAAGACCGCACATATTAATACCCTTTCCTTTCTCAGGCCAATGCCGTCATGCATGCTTTAGTTTGCTGTGCATTCCCCTTGCACATGATATTCAGATTAACAAGGTTAATATAACCTGCTTACCCGTCACCGTTTGCTGAAAACATTCGAGCACTTAAACCATTCCTAGCACCTGAAACCTCCAACACAAGACAGCGTCATCCGTCACAGCGAGATTAAACAGCATAACAAAAAAAAACGTCAAAACTCAGCGTCCCTGAACAGAGCGCTTTCTGTTACTAACGTTAATTGTTTCGACCAGTTGTAAACTGTTCTTTAAATGATCAAGAACATTTAAAAATAATAATTTTCCAGGACAACAACATTTTTTCCAGGACAATTTATGTTTTCTATCATTTTCCATGTGTTTTCCAGGACTGGAACATTGGTCATTAATTTTCCAGGATTTCCAGGTTTTCCAGGACACGTGTTGGCTTTCAGTGTAAGATGTGTTTTTTCCCTGTGTTGATTACCTTACACTGAATTTTTGTGGTTGTAGATAAACACCTTCAAATTTTACATGCTTATGAACAAGCACTTGTTCAGAGGAGAGAGATGGTTATATTGGTAGAAGGATGTTGGAGATGGAGCTGCCAGGTAAGAGGTCAAGTGGAAGGCCAAAGATGAAATATATGGATGTGTTAAAAGAGGAAATGAAGTTAATTGGTGCGAGAGTAGAAGATGCCGAGGATAGAGCTAGGTGGAAACTGATGATTCGCTGTGGAGACCCCTAACGGGAAAAGCCGAAAGTGGAAGAAGATACTTCTCCTTATAGACAAGGTACAAACACAAAGCTCTTAGTCTCTTATGAGCTTCATATTATTCCCCACTGTAAAATGTGACATGCCAAAGACTTTCAATGCTCAACATGGACACAACAAAACAAATACATTTTTTGGCCTCTGGTAAAAAGAGTTGAATAGCACTCACTCATTTTCTACCGCTTATCCGAACTACCTCGGGTCACGGGGAGCCTGTGCCTATCTCAGGCGTCATCGGGCATCAAGGCAGGATACACCCTGGACGGAGTGCCAACCCATCGCAGGGCACACACACACACACACACTCATTCACTCACGCAATCACACACTACGGACAATTTTCCAGAGATGCCAATCAACCTACCATGCATGTCTTTGGACCGGGGGAGGAAACCGGAGTACCCGGAGGAAACCCCCAAGGCACGGGGAAAACATGCAAACTCCACACACACAAGGCGGAGGCGGGAATCGAACACCCAACCCTGGAGGTGTGAGGCGAACGTGCTAACCACTAAGCCACCGTGCCCCCTGAGTTGAATAGCAAATATAAGCAAATAAACAAATAGATCTGACGTATTCTTAAAGACAATGAGATGACAATGAGGTGATTATAAAAATTGTAAATATTTAACTTGGAGGAACATTATTGTCTCCATCAGTTCTGTTAGTCAGAGTTAAAAAAAGAGTCATGGATAAAGGAGTCAGTGTTGTGGAAAACATCTGCTGGTCACAGATGTTCTCCTTTGGCCTCGCTTCTAGCTCTTGAGCCAACATGTATGAACAAATGCGCAATAAAGTGATTTTATGCTTGAAGCACAAAACATATGTTCTGTTTGCTACAAATAGTAATGGCAATGAAATGGCATTTTGTACCTGCTTAAGGTACGCAATATTCAATTCAATTCAATTCATTTTTATTTGTTTAGCACTTTTAACCACGGACATTGTCTCAAAGCAGCTTTACAGAACATAAGAAATATAGTACAAAAAGTTTATTATACAAAAATGAATATTGTACAAAATTCAAGATTAATATTAGACTTATATTTAAATGTGTTTGTGTTTATCCCTAATGAACAAGCCTGAGGTGACTGAGGCGACTGTGGTGAGGAAAAACTCCCTTAGATGGAAGAGGAAGAATCATTGAGAGAAACCAGACTCCAAAGGGAACCTCATCCTCATTTGGGTGACACTGGAGGGTGTGATTATAAACTGTTATAAACCCATCCACAATGTTTTTGTATTAGCGTGAATTGCTAAATCGGCTGCAACACATCCTTTTATCCTGTCATTATTTTATTATGCTATTAGGGATATTGAAATCTTCAGTCAATAGTCATTTCTTCAACAGGTAATTAGTTAGAAGGAAATCTAGGAAAGCATTTTTATTATTAGAAAAGGAAACATGATGACAAATATCATGACATACCAGATTCAGAAGTGCGGAATGGATTTCATGTTGTGCAGACTGATAGCAGCCAGACGAGTGTAGAAGAAACGTAGCAGGTTTCCTATGCAATTATTCAGTAGATTCTCTTCTACATAGGGACACAGAATTGATTTAATGAGCTATTCGCAGTTTCACTGTACCGTCCGTGTGCACTTAGACCTGCATGGCTTAATCTTTGAGACAAGCATATGTTACTAGCAGGATCAACCAGGTAGTGTCCCGTGAGAGAGAGAGGGACAGGAGCGGGACCTTAGTGCAGCATTCAACACTATAGATCACAACATTCTCCTAGATCGTTTACAAAATTACACAGGTATTCATGGACAAGCTTTAAGTTGGTTTAGATCCTACCTATCTGACCGATACCATTTTGTAGAATTAGATGGTGAACCCTCCAGTTTACTACCAGTTAATCATGGGGTCCCTCAAGGATCAGTTCTAGGACCTCTGCTTTTCTCGATATACATGCTTCCATTAGGGAACATTATTAGAAGACATGGGATTAGTTTCCATTTTTATGCTGACGACACACAGTTATATATCTCATCAAAACCGGATGAAATAACTAAATTGTCCAAATTAACTCCATGCCTTAGAGAGATAAAAGACTGCATGAGCTGCAATTTTCTGTTGTTAAACTCTGATAAGACAGAAATACCACTTATCGGTCCAAAAATCTGTACACAGAAACTCTCACAATTTAACTTCCAATTAGACGGATGTACTGTTACTAGTATCCCGACAGTGAAAGACCTACACCGTGAACTATATATATCTTGAATTTTTATTATATTAAGTCTTTATACTACTTCTTATGTTTATCTTCTGTTCTATGTTTATGTTCTGTAAAGCTGCTTTGAGACA
This sequence comes from Tachysurus vachellii, assembly GCF_030014155.1. Lineage (NCBI taxonomy): Eukaryota > Metazoa > Chordata > Actinopteri > Siluriformes > Bagridae > Tachysurus > Tachysurus vachellii. Next base: position 24,394,533 of record NC_083471.1, on the reverse strand, counting down.
ATGTCCTTTGTAAAAAGCGCTATACAAATAAACTTGAATTGAATTGAATTGAATTGATACTCAGTCACACATTTCCCTCCATCTGTACATTGTTGAATAATATGATTATACGTGAGAAAAATAAAATACTCAATCGCCCGTCTATGGCCCTTACTAGCATAAAAATCATTTCCCTGATGACCTGTGATGTACAGAACAAAACACTCCAGGAAGTGATGTTAGAGCAAAATAATGACAGGATTGTGCTTTATACAATGCTACTTTCCCACTTGATAAAAATGATAAACCTATATCATTAATAATGTGGAATATCTACGGTATGAAGAGATTTCTTCACCAACCTCACATTTTCCCTTCACAAACTGTCAGAATCGCTGTTATAGACAATTAATCAATTCCTAGTGACCATTTGGTAGAAAATCTTGCAATAGCTACCAAAATTAAGACACAAAAAATAAATCTAGAAATTTTGTGTTGGCATGATTTGAGTTCATCTATACTGTATATCAGTATATTAGCCAAAGTTGATTGTCCAAGCATAGTCTCTATCTGTTTAGGTGACTCAATTTTACTCAACTCAAAAAAATATGCAGTTCTAGTCTAGTTTGGAAAATGGAAATTAGGGTGTTTAGCATTAAATGTCCACAATGGTCCTTAATATGAAGCTCGTATGGAAGTAGACACTCAGGGCTTTAAGAATTTGGAGTGATTTCTAAAGATTTCTGTTTTTTTCCTAGAATATTAGGAGCAATATATTCCTAGGAAAGTTCCATAAAAACAAAAACAGTTAGTTTTCTTTCACACAAACACACGAGTCACACATGTCTCACACTGAAAGCCAACAGTAGTTCTGACTCGTTTTCTATCAGATGGCAAGAGAAGGTTTAGGGTTAAGGGTTTTCCCAAAGAATCAACCAAAGAAACATGGTTTAACGTGAAAGAAATCTTGGATATCATATATTTTGTCTATTATTCTGGCGATGACCCTGTCCAGATACAGTTCACACCCACTCTTCCTTTCACAATTAAGCTAAAGCCTAGTGGTAAATACCTAGTGGTATTATGGTCAGAGTTCTTAAAGCAAGTTTAACATGCTTATAATTCTATAGAGTGTGCTTCTTGAGTACTTCTCCTTCCTACAAACCTGTGATACCAATACAAAAATTACTGATTAGTCTGTTTCTGAGGCACTTGATTACCACAGACAACAAGGGTGGGAAACTCATAAATTACTTAGCTAGTCCACCAGACAAGTGAAAGCTCCAGTGTGCTGTCCAATATTGTATAGCCACGTATTTGGCTGGCATTAGCATAAATTAAACATGGCATTAATAAATAGATTAATTGCCATGTTAATTAAGATTAACATGGCATAATGAGTATTTGGATTCCCAGGCCATTGTCCTTAACTTCACTTGATGACGTTTTTGATGTACTGTAGTATGTCATGTTTTCATAATGGTAGTCAAAATTGGTAGGAAAATCATAACCTGAACACCAAACCTGGTTGTTCTTGGTTCCTAGGCTACTGGTTTGTCCACTGTTCCATTTATGCTTTGGAGGCACCTGGTTTAGATGATGTTGTTGAAATATCTTACCACAAGGCCATGCTAACTGGACTACCAGCGTCTCAACTGGACCACCAACATACTGTACCAACTGGACCACCTACACTCGACAGCCTCAAGGAACTATCCCATTAGCACCACCACCACCACCACCACCACCAACTCAACCAATTCAGGTTTCATCTATAAAATTGTGTCCAGCAGTAGACTGGCATCCTGTCCAGGGTGTTGTTTGCCTTATGCCCTGAGTCTTCTGGAATTGGCTCCAGGTTCCCTGTGACTAAGTAGGATAAGTGGTGTAGAGGATGGATGGATGGATGGATGAATGGATAGATAGATAGATAGATGGGTGAATAGATTGCTTAAATTTATTGTTACATTTATTGGAACCTGTTTTTGACTGAAAACAGCCATATGTACTGTATAGACATATTAACATTGTATGCCATTTTTGGGAAAAACTCTTGAATGTTGCTTTGACAGAAATCAATCCGAATAAAATCAGGCAGAAATATGAACAGCTTGGCTTTAATAAACTATAAATGCATTTCAGGAAGTAGCTTGGTGTCAATTAGTTTTTAGTTTTTTTCTATACTTCCACTTTAGATACATGCAAAATGATATAACTTTTCAAAACAAAAACAGTCGAAATGTCAAAACTTCACCATCTGAAGAATTTTCTAAGGTCTTTAGAGGTCACATACAGTACAGTATATGTTTTTTGTTACTACAAAAACTTTATCCAGGAGAGCTTATCAGTATCTGCAGAAATTCCTGACTGTTCTATTAATCAAACTGCGCTGCAAATGTCATAAGGCATAAATTGAGTCACCCGAGGCTGTGAGTCTTATTGTCCTTAATTTGGTATGCAGAAACCCAGAGATATTTTAGTCCGTACCCATATGTCCTAGATATTTGTGGCTCGGATTTTCAATGATAAATAACTCCAAAAATTCTATACTGTATATTGCACATCGATCTAAATTCAAGCTATGTATTTAATGTGCCTTTAATTTAACTGACCAAAGTTTAATCTGCAGTGTTTAACTTTGGTGTCGCTTTACAAGCTGAGCTAATGTAATAACTAAAATAAAATGTGCATACTTTATTTACACCTTTATTACACCACCAATAACTAATTATTGTTTTTTATAGTAAACATATTTAAAATAACTTGCACATTCCACTTTATCTAAGATTAATAATAAATGAAAATGTGATTACATTGAAGTCTCAATATGATGTTTTTCACATTGATGGAGGGATTCTCCAGTGTTTTACATCAGGTGTTCAGAAAAGAGTAATTCGTTCTGATATCTTTCATTGACGGCATTTGGCAGACACCCATATTCTTATCCCTAGTGACGTACATTCCTGTCAGGAACAGGGGGTGGCTATACTGATAAAATCCAGACCAAAACGCAGGGATAACATAAAGGGGATTTATTAAGAAGAAAAAAAAACAAACACATGGAGAAAACTATGGAAGAACAAAACAACTGAGATAAAACAGAAACAAGGAGTCACAACAACACACAACACACAAGGAACAGGTGTGCAGAGGTTGGATCAAATTAAGGATAGGGCAGGGACATGTGGACAAAAACAAAAACAAAAGCACATTGTCAGGGATCAGCCCGGACTTTTGGCCATGTGCTATTGTTAGTGTTGTTGTCACGTGTCTGCCCTGCCTTTGTTCACTCCTCCCTGTCTCCACACCTGTTCCTAATTGTGTTTCATTGTCTTACGTATGGCACGGTGGCTTAGTGGTTAGCACGTTCGCCTCAAACCTCCAGGGTTGGGGGTTTAATTCCCGCCTCCGCCTTGTGTGTGTGGAGTTTGCATGTGCCTCGGGGGTTTCCTCCGGGTACTCCGGTTTCCTCCCCCGGTCCAAAGACATGCATGGTAGGTTGATTGGCATCTCTGGAAAATTGTCTGGAGTACGTGAGTGAATGAGAGTGTGTGTGCCCTGCGATGGGTTGGCACACCGTCCAGGGTGTATCCTGCCTTGATGCCCGATGACGCCTGAGATGGCTCCCCAGAATAGTTTGGATAAGCGGTAGAAAATGAATGAATAGTTTGATCAAACTATTGTCTGTAACAGGGAGGAGTTTAGCTATTATCAATACTATAGACAATTTTTTTAGAACACAATGTTGTTTTAGCCGAAATTTTCCCTTTGTATGAAACTATAGAAACAATAGATGCTTATTTTATTTTATATCAGTTTAGATCAAGCTTTGTTGTTTGAAATGTTGACCGACAGACATAGATAGATAGATAGATAGATAGATAGATAGATAGATAGATAGATAGATAGATAGATCGCACAGGCTCCCCGTGACCCGAGGTAGTTCGGATAAGCGGTAGAAAATGAGTGAGTGAGTGGGTGTCTTACGTATTTAAGTGAGCCGCGTTGCCGATGGCAGCGCGGAATCATTAGTTAATGTTAGTCGTTGTTTTGTGTCATCATTTCTATTGCTTCAGTTATCGTCCTTTTTCTGTGTTGTCTTTATTATTTATTAAACCCCATTCCTTTGAAGCTATCCTGCGTACGGGTCTGTCTCCTTCCTTCCCTGGATGTGACACACATGACAAAAGACAAAACAAAACCTGCCAAAACGTCCCACTAGTGTTCAGACAGGGAAAAATCCAAGCTGCTCCTGACAGTTTATCTCTATTATACAATTGAGGGTTAAGGGCCTTGCTCAGGGGCCCACCGTGGTGGTCCTGCGATTTGAACTCACAACCATTTGAGCAGTAGACCAACATCTTAACTGCTAAGCTACAGTACCACATCCTTCTAGGCGTTTCTTTAATATGACAAGCTGTGGAGTTGTTTTGGTTTTTATTAACTATCTAAATGAAATAGTAATCACTGGATTAAAAACACATTATAAATACCTGTAGAACACTTTATACACACATACAGAGGCTCTCAGAGATCATTCTTTTTCAATGAGCGCTACCGACAATGAGAGTGTTGACAGTAAGAGTGCATGTGATCCTTCACAAAAGACACATCCACAAAAGACTCCTTCATCTTCTGTAATCTAGCACAGATAAACACTGGTGAATTTTATACACAAACACCAAAACTCTCTACAGAACCTTTCATTTTAGCCACAAAGAAAACCGATTTGTTATCAAACGATACTCAAATGATAAACCTTGTTACCATGGCAACGCCTAATGGCGACTTCGTAGTACAACTGGAGAATGTATGTCTGAACATAGCATGACTTTTTGTCCTAGATTTTTTTTTTGTCTTCTGCTTTTGTGTGTTATTTTTCTATCCTTTAACTTCCTGGTAAGTAAAATATTATTTTACTTCAAGTCTAGTTCAAATAAAAACATGACGGAGGCTGAGTGGGACCTGCAGAGATAAACTTCCCACAGTTGATTCTTTATAAAACTGAACACTAGTTTCCTGTAAGAACAAAATCTGCAGTAAAAGCAAAGGATGGTCACACCAAATGATTCGATTTTAGTATTGTCTATTTTTTGTACCGTTGTGACATTATGTGCTATTTACAGTTATTTCTCATCCTTTGTTTTATTACTTTTCCGAGCACTTTTGCTTTAAATAATCTCCGTCCTGTTGCCCATGACTTTGTACGGTTCTTTTCTGAATGGAAAGGTCAATTTAAGAAGTGACAACATTCAGGAAAAATAGGTAACGGGAGAAGGTCTAGTGTAAACGAAAGCTGTGAAAGAAGAGTTTTAAGCTGGGCTTTGAAAGAGTAGATGGAGGAATTATCCCAGTGAGATTGAGGCAGACAGGTCAATAGATTGAAGACAAGATTTTGGACTTGAAAGTGGACAGTTTGAACTTCAAGAGTCTGATAAGGAGTCCAGTGCCAGAGGAGCTGAGTGTACTTACTGGGATATGACAATATAAAAGCGATGATAGGTCACAGGAAGCGATCATAAGCAGGTCTGAAATACGATATCTCAGTCTGACACCTCATAGTTTTTATCTATTTATTGTTACGTCTAATGTTGTGGAACGTCTACGACACAAGTTCATAAGCTGACACCTACTTGTTACTGAGAAAGCTGAAGTCTGTCTTGAAGATTTTCCAGTGGCGGAAAACTGACTGACTTACTTACAATTGTACTTACTATTAAAACTCTTTCTCCATGTCAGAATGTTCAAAATAAAAGTCTTCTCAAAGAAAACTTCAAAATGTCAAATCAATGTTTTATTTGAATTCTATAATCCGTTTATTAATAAAGTGAGACTACTTAGACCTATTCAACCATACAAGGTCCTGTGAATTCACTTTACAGATATATAATATATGATAACAAGCACATTAGTATATAATTAATAGTCTATAATATATAATAAATATATCAGAAACCAATCAACACCATCTGACCAATCAGATTTGAGAATTTACCAGCGCTGTGATATAAATGTCAGACTGTTACACAGTCAAATATACATCACATATGTGGATATATAGTTGGTCTCTCCCGGATTTTGTGATTAACACAACATCGAAAACCCTTCTTTCTTTCACGTTAGTGGAACCCGAGTACAGCTCTCATAGAAAGTTTTTCCATAGTTGTCTTCTCAGGTGGGAGTTTAGAAGGAGAATCTTGGGATAGCGATTTCACCAATTCAAGTAGTTTTCCAAAAAAAAAAAAAAGACAAAAAATTCAAGTTGCATCGCGCAAAATTTAGCTTTTTGGCTGCGAGAATAACAAAAAAAAAACCCTTGGAGGGACTGGAACACATAGTGGTGTTGAAATTGGTTCATAATGCACTTATGTGTGAAGTGTGTACTGTGTAGCTTGAGTATTCTTGAATATCGAATATTTATCATTTGATCTTTTTTAATATGAACACAGTGAAAATCCTCCTTTTCAACTCGCGTTGCCAACGAGGCCATGGGATGTACTTATTTCCAGGGATTTCAGAACAGCGTAACAGATATTGCGTCATCGGGCAGGCGTGGCCTATTTGATAATCTAACCCTAACCCTAACTATAACC